>NC_083638.1:14080773-14380773 GCF_963576545.1 Limanda limanda
CCTCCCCTCCCCTCCCTCCTCAGTAAAGAGAGGGGGAGGCAGGAGGTGAGGGGAGGGGGGGGTCCTCTCCTCTCTCCACATGCAGGGTGGTGAGGAAAGACAGGGAAGCGCAGGGTCAGGGCTCCCAGTGCTAAGCTGTGAAAGGCAAACGTTTGGCAGAGTAATTACACGCCGCACTGCTCTGGGAGTGATTAGTGATAGTTGTCTGTTCAAAGTGTTTGGAGCTCACAGCCTTTATGGGCTATGCTTGCCTTCCCTCTGCCTAATGTTCAGTTTGCATTTGCATCAGGAAGAGAGAGTTGCATGTGTCAACATAAACAGAGCGTCGATGAAGCTGCACCCGGCGTGTGCGCTTGTGTTTCAACGAATGCCCCCGAAAATATATTTCTCCGTAAGATCCGGGTAAGATTATCACATTATTGTGCATATTTCACAACTGCTCTGTCGCTCAACCTGACACATGAGTTAGCCGGTGTCTTATTATAAATTTGAATATGTGTTAAACGTCTTTTAAACGCCACATTTGTATCTAGCTATTCAGCATATGAAGGATTTAATACCTCGAAACCATTATCAACAATATCCTCTCCACTTCCAGGTCAGCACTGGTTTCAGCGATTCCAGGTGGTGCGGCCGGTGCTGCCAGCCTCTCATGTCCTAGCTGTGTTTATGTTGGCCGGCAACTCTGTCCCGGCACAACCTGCAGATGTGCCTGCAAAAGCTGTAAGGTGAGCAGCAACACTCCTGGGTAACATGTCCTGTCGTAAAGAACAAGCCCGACAGAGGGGGTGGCGGCGACCAGGAGGGGGAGGCAACAACAGGGACACACATAAGACAAGGAAGTAGGAAATGAATGATGTTTACATTGAAAATATTCAGATATCGATGTTCATTCTGACACAATTGATTCCTGAAGTATGAGACTTTATTCACACTCCTGTTCTGCTGATCAATACAGATGCTATCTGTGCACGATTGTTGTTTTTTGTCAACATAAAAGCACTGACTGTTGACACACATTCTTGAGCTCTGTCCCTTTGAAAACCTCAGATACACTCGATTTTAATCCCATCGAAACCCTTTGGGGGTCTAAAGAAAACACCTTAACAAGTCATAATAGTGTTTATCTAAAGGTACACGCCGTCTCGCACTAATCCCAGCGCAGGGGCCAACTCTGACAG
This sequence comes from Limanda limanda, assembly GCF_963576545.1. Lineage (NCBI taxonomy): Eukaryota > Metazoa > Chordata > Actinopteri > Pleuronectiformes > Pleuronectidae > Limanda > Limanda limanda. The sequence continues at coordinate 14,081,955 of NC_083638.1, forward strand.
AGACCGGAGAGTTGGGTGGCGACGCAGAGGAGAAACAAACACAGCCGTGAACACAGGAGGAAATACCTCAGGGACTTTGCGGGATTGGAAAAGAGGTAAGATGGTACCTGTAGTGCAATCCCCTCCAAATCTGCACCAGGTGTCAGGCATTAAGGAGAGCATCTCCGCTTTGGCTCTCCATGTCTGGCTCAATCACCCAGGGCAGTGTGTCAGATGTTGGACAAAACGGATACTCTCCAAGAAGAGGAGGAAGAAGAGGAGGGAGCGACGACACAGTGCTGCAGCACAGACTGGAGGATTTCTTTTCAAAAATCAGAATATACCAAGCCTAATAAAAATGCCCTTTTGTGGGAGTAATTTCATTATTTTCCTCGATTCTTATCAATGTTTGACATTTAAATATTCAATTACATGTGAAATTAGTCTGCTGAGAATACAGTGTATTGAGGAGACGGCAGTGAGACAATAAAATACGGGAAGCAGTGCTGAACACTTTGGGTTTTAATGAGTTAAGATAGATTTAGAATAACATTACACTGTATCCCAGGGAGATTTTCAGTTAACTACAAAGACAATGGAGCAGAGACTATTCCCCGCGTGATAAAACAAAGCAAGGAGCACACTATGGAATGCTCAGCTTGATATTAATATTACACTCTCAATCATAAAGACAAGGTCTAAACTGAACACCTGGCACCTTCTCAATTTCCAGCGTGTAAGCATTTTGCAAAGCGCGATTGTCCTGAAACAAAACAGTGGCGGCGGAATACTTCAGTACCTGAAGGGCGAGAGGAACACAGAGCCTTGCCGGCATTGTTGTTGCCACAGATTATACATGACACACCGAATAAAAGGGAGCTGATTGTAAGATGTTTAAATGTATCACAGGCATGGGAGAGGAAACTTAATACCCCAGCGCTGGGAGATGGAGAATGCGACCGGGCACGTGTGGAATGCTGAGGAGGAAAACGGCAATCTAAATTTCTAATGCTGAGGATGTTTCCCATTCTGTGTTTATGAAACATGGCTGCCGGGACTACAAAGGTAAGGGGATACGGCATCAAAGTCTGCCCTGACAAAAACAAAAAAAAAGCAACAATGCTGCAGTGGAATGCACGACAGAACATAATACTCCTCCTCCTCCTCCTCCTCCTCCTCCTCCTCCTCCTCCTTCTCCTTCTCCTCTCCCCCCCTAAGCAGTCTCATTTGATTACAGTGCAGCAGGCCCCGAATCAACCCCTCGGTCCCACTTCTCGCTCCCCGCCACGGCTGCCCGAGTGGGAGGCGGAACACGACTTGCCAAAGTGGCCGGGGAGGAGGTGGAGGAGAGGTGATGTTGTGGAGGAGAATCCTTCTTTTGGGACGGGGGGGGGGGGGACAAAAGAACATGGAAGCGGTCGAGCCCGAGGTGTCCGCGGCAGGAGCCAGGAGAAGTGGGCTGTTGACCCCCGGGCCGCGGTGACTGAGGCGGAGACTGCATGTCTGATGATGGCAAGGGCGACGTATCGTTTACAGGCCGCCCCCCCCTCCGGGCAGAAGCCCCTCGCATGTCCGTCTCCAGCCACAGAGTTTGCCCTCTACTTAAGGCAACAAGAGTCAGGCTCAGCATTACAAGCCTATTAAAAGATACTTTTAATTACGCCCGAGCTCTCCCGGGATGGCTTCTTTGATGAACTCTGTGTTTCTTTGGCATGTGCACTTAGGAATGGCACAAACCAGGAGCACGTGTTGTTTTCTCTCCCACCAATTAAAGGGCATGTTGACAGATTAAGGCTGCTGCTGGTTTGTGCTCCACTAACGCATTTAGGGGGGAGAGATGATGAACAAGGGGGGAGGAGGAGGAGAGGTGGTGGTGGTGGTGGTGGTGGTGGAGGGGGGGGGGTCAAACAGAGAGAGAGAGAGAGAGAGAGAGAGAGAGAGAGAGAGAGAGAGATACTGATAGAAGGAGAAAGAGGAAGAGAAAAATACAAAAAAAAAAAAAACAACATGCACATGAACCCTAAGGGATTAATGTGTTTATATTACCTGGGCTGTGATCTATCACCAACCTCGTCAACTTCTATTATGCATCACATACATAAGCAAGCAACAAACCTGGGAGCCCCTGCAACTCACTCATACTATTCCAATTGGATTAAGTCAGTGCAAATATCTAGGGCACGGCTCCCACACTGTGGTTTTAGCATTCTGGTAGTCATTTGATTTTGTAACGTTGTATCACTTTACCTTGGTGAAGGCGTTGCAGGAGTTGCCTCCTACGTGCCTCCAGAGCTTTTAAGTAGTATGGGATTTAGATGATTAGCATATGGCACCTATAGCGCCTTCAAAACAAACATGAAATTATCCATCGGTCTGGTTAGACAACAGTCAGGCGCGGAAGCCCTCAGATCAGGAATCAGAATATACAGGTACACACCAGTGAGAGGAATAAGGGAATGTTAACTATGTGGATTCACCATCTGTGATGTTGTCGAACACAAGCTTGATTCTGTCCCAGCTGCAGGAGCAGATCTGTATTGTTGCGTGTGTAAGACACTCAGATGGAGAGGTCTGGCGTCACTGTATAAATGCTAGAGGCGGCAGCAGGGCCCCTGGAAGAGCTCATATTCACACTCAGGCTTCATTATATCCAATCAATATTCGTTTAGTCACTGAGCCTATTGACTCATTTCTGAAATAATATTACAGGTAATTTGTCTTGTCACGGAGCACGGAGAATGATCCCCCCTTTATGCCGTTCCCCCATCTGGAAACATAGGGATGTGGGGTGAAGTCTGGATGTGCTCTATGGATACAACTGTAAATAAATATTTTTGATAAAACACTGAGGAGAAAATCAATGGGTGCTTCCTGTGATCCTCCTCAGGCGAATCAATCATCATCTGCGCAGCTGGCAGTGTGCTGCAGGAGGACGGCGTGTCAGCGAGAGACGGCTGCAATCTTTGTCTGATACCTCTCATTTTGGAACCGCTTCTCATAATAGGGTCATCATTTCATCACTTAGCCAATCCAGAGCCGTGCCATTCAGCCTCGCAGGGATCTTGGGGGAGTGTGGAGAGAGGGGTAGCCCCCATCTGAATACATACACACACACACACACATACACACACTTGCTCCATACATCTTCATTCAGGTCAATAAAAGAAAAAGAGATCACAAGAACAGAGAAAGAGAAAGATATTTTCTTCGCTGAAATTGTCTCACTGGGTTTCATGTAAATTGTGTGCGATTTTTACGGTAAAATTAAATCATCAAATCTGAATTGTGTAGCAGGTAATGTCTGTGATATTTATCAAGAAACACTAAACATTTCAATGAAATGGTTTAAGAAAAAAAGAGGAGTTGCGTGGAGTATTGGAAGATAAATGCATGTGTGTCAATTTGTGTCAATATGTGTCATGATTATAAAAAGTGAACTTATTGAAAAATGTCACTGGGGCATCAGCTTTATCTGCTGTGTGTGTGTGTGTGTGTGTGTGTGTGTGTGTGTGTGTGTGTGTGTGTGTGTGTGTGTGTGTGTGTGTGTGTGTGTGTGTGTGTGTGTGTGGTTGTGTGTGTGTGCGTGTGTGTGTCTCTGTGTGTGTGTGTGTGTGTTACTGCTTGGTGACATAAGACTTCCTCAACCTGGATCTAAACAGATTTCAAATAAACAAACAATCAGTTATTATTTTTTAATACAAATGTAAAAAACACAACTTTGTACCAGTAACATTACTAACAACATAAGAAAATAAACACACAAAGTGCAGTAATAATACAAGCAGATTCCATGGCTATCACGTTTTAAAATACATAAATACAGCTTGTAAATTACTGCTGTCATAATAATTACTTTAATTAAAATAGCTAATCATAGCCGTATAGGATGCCAGTTGTTTAGTCAAGTAGTACAGGGCACATATGTTTAATCATTTAATAACCTCCCTCTTCAGAAAAAAAATGCAAGGTCAAAAATAAATTACATCCATTATTTGCAGCAAATCTCCCCAAAGCATTTGGAGCGAAAAACTGTTTTGAATTTCAATTGGCTTCCAAGTGGCAAAAGCCCTCAGCTAATACATCAAAGAAAAATTGGTGTCAACTAATCGGTTTAGGACACAGATTTAGAATGGTTAAAAATCCCATGAACACTTCGAGCTTTTTTTTTTTTTTTTCTGTGAGCCACGGAGCAGGTTCGGGAGCAGCACCGCTGACCTTGTGCGCTCCAGAAACCTGTCCGCCACGACATTAACTGACTGTTTAACTCGCCCAGCCGCGCAATTAGTCCGCCACGACGCATAATGTTGTGTAATAATAGCCTCTATATCCAATTTAGATTACACTCGCTCCCTGAGGCATTTTTAAGTGGCATGCACCATCTTTCATTCGCGTATTATTTTGCCACGTAAAGCCGTCTCCGTGCGGGAGGGAGGAAAAAAAAAACAGGGGAAAATATCGGAATAAGCGATAGCGAGGAAGAGGCTGCAAAGTTGGAAACTGCCAAAACATCGTACGTACAAGGAATTTAGATTCGGATCAGCAATACGCGCGAAGTCCAATCCACTTTTACGCACAAATGCCGATGTCCACATTAAAAAAAAGACACAAATGAGCAATACTCACCTAACACCTCTTCCTGTACCAGTGCGGAGCTGAGGGGCGGCAGCGGTTTGCCATAACCTACTCCTATTATATGCTGCGTGATCTCCAATCATGGGTCCTCCTCCTCCTCCTTCAGAGAGAGCTGCTCTCACCCGAGGAACCAGACGCATGGACACAGAGCCCTCACGACACCGTCAACTTTTTTTTTTAGCAATAAATGAAATACTGGCCCCGGTTCTGTGCGTAATTTTGGCTCAAATAAATATAAAAAGTGGAGGTGGTTCTGAAAACCTGACGGATGATACTGTCAATATAAAAAACAACAACCCTGTGTCTATAACAATAAGGTTATAATCTGCTATTTCCCGGCTTTGGAACATGAGTGTGGATGATAACTGCCACTGCTGCTGTTATTAGAAAAGTTCCAGTAATTAGCGGATTGTCTTAACGTACTGTAGTATCACTGTCACCTGATTAGACTACAGTGCAGCGTCCATTCTTCGTTTTCTCTCTCTCTCTCTCTCTCTCTCTCTCTCTCTCTCTCTCTCTCTCTCTCTCTCTCTCTCTCTCTCTCTCTCTCGCTCTCCCACTGTACCCGCGTCATCGCTCTTTGCTCTCTGGAGGGTTTTCAGAGCGTAAAGAAGGGAACACGTGAGTGAGTGAGTGAGTGCACACACTCTTTTAGCAGCGCCTACAGCGATCCCTTTCGGCTTATCTGAGACTTGAACTGGAAAGTCAATCAGCAGAATGAAAACCGAGCTATTTTAAAACACAGTTAAAATACTTCGAATCAGACACTAATCATTTCCCAAAGCCATGTTTGGTGTCCGCAGTAAAAGGCGCAGTTATTTCTAGGAATTATAAGACCATATTTATAAAATACATACTACGACTTGTACCGTAAGTAATAATTAAATTATTATAATAGCAAGAATAGTAAGTATACCCGTAATAACAATTATAAATTATATTTTAAATGTCTGAATCATGCGTAAAAGACATTTTGCATTTGTTTACTATATCTCACGCTCATTAAAAATAACAGTGGTTGCTGAAAAGAGTGACCTGTTAAATAATTCTCGGCTGCCTCACATTTCCGCAAACAAAAGTATCTGCAGCCATCAAATGAGATTACATCCACGGGTCCGGGCGGATTTGGTGTAGTTGCCGCTAATCTGCCCTGGCTTGAGGGTTTATGACTTTCTGAGTGTGTGAGTGTTTGTGTGTGTGTGTGTGTCAGGTTTATTACGGGATCTGTTGCAAACCCTATCAAAGCGTAGCCACGGTAAATCGCTCAAACACAACACGCTCCCGCAATCACAACACACAACTGTCACAGAGGAAAAGTTTGTTGACAAACAATACCTATTCTGATATTCTCCTACAGCTGTCGAGGACTGCTGTTTGCGCCGTCGTAACTTTTTTTTTTTATTCTTGCTCCTCAGCTGTCAGATATCTTACCGATGGCGTTAGAAAGTCGACGAGCACAACAGCGATAAATCCATCCGAAAAACTCCCAGTGCGGATTTTAACACGAAGGCGCACGGAGATCACGCAGCAGCACCCGCACCGTTGATTTAACGCACACATTTTCAAATGAAGACTTTTTTTTCTCTTTTACGCACGAAGAAAGGAGAACAAAAAAGAGAGAGAGAGCGCGCACAGCGGTGGATCCTGTCGGTATCTTGCGAGCCCACATCCTGGCACACAACAGCCGATTTGTTATTGATCAAGTGTGAAAGTGACGGCTTCCTATTTGGGAGGGGGGGAGAGAAAGGGGGGGGGAGAGAAAAAGAAGAAAGTTGGGGAGTTGACAGACCCTCGCATGATGTCGCCATCCGAAGGGGGGGCTGCCAGACGCGCTTGCAACGAGGCTTGTTAAAGGAGGACAAAAAAAATTGGAGAAATAGAGAATGAGGATTGTTAGTTAACGCGAGAGGAGGAGGAGGAGAGGGAGAGAGGGGGGGCGAGAGAGAGAGACGTAGAGAGAGAGAGAGAGAGAGAGAGAGAGAGAGAGAGAGAGAGAGAGAGAGAGAGAGAGAGAGAGAGAGAGAGAGAGAGAGAGAGAGAGAGAGAGAGAGAGAGAGAGAGAGAGAGAGAGAGAGAGAGAGAGAGAGTAGAGAGAGCATGGATTTGGGTTAGGTGCTGTGGTTGCCCAACATAAGCTTTGCCTTTTTCCTGACGGTGGCTACACCCCGGGAGGAGGAGCGTAGCGGCGCGGCGTAGTAGGCGTCGGGATCCTCAATTTCCAACTTAGCATCTTGGCAGGACATCTCTTCCCAAAGCAAAGCCCCCGTCCGACGGGTAGAAAAAAAACTTCTGCAGCGTCGGTGCCACTCAGATAAGGGAGCAACAGAAAAATCACGAAGAATAAAACCCATCCGACGCGCAGTGACTGGCTGGCTGGCTCAATAATCCATCTCCCCCCCACAACAAAAAAAAAAATCAAAGCTTTATTTAGTGACTTTTTCTACTTTTTTCTTCCTGCTTCTTCCACTGTTATCACCCAGAGAGGAGGGGGGGACAGGCAGCGGGTCTGCACGCACCCAGCCACGGCTCTATGCGCTCCGACAGCAGCGCGTAAAGAACATAACACCGGGGGGAGAAGAAAAAGTGCGCAAGTTAAGTGGCTTCTTCTCCGCGGCTCTTCAGCATGGCGTATCCTCAGGGCTACTTGTACCAGCCGTCCGCCTCCCTGGCCCTGTACTCGTGCCCTGCGTACAGCACCGGCGTCCTGTCCGGACCCAGGACCGAGGAACTGGGGAGATCCTCCTCCGGATCTGCCTTTGCGCCCTACGCCGGATCTAGTCCGTTCTCCAGCGCGTCGCCGGGCTACAGCTCGCACCTCCCGTACAGCGCGGACGCGGCGGCAGCGGCCACATTCACCTCGTACGTGGTGAGTAAACTCAAGGTGATTATTGTGGTGATTCTGTGTGTGTTGGGGGGGGGGAAGCGAGGACAGTATAATTCGTTCCAGCAGCCTGGAGTGTCCGCTTTGGAGTGCAGCGATTAGGAGGAAGAATTGTGCGTCATGATGAATGTGGAGGGATATAAAAATTACAGAATGGCAGCTCCGTGAAACACGAATTTGTGAAAATTTGAATTTATTCAACTGATTAATGAGGAATTGTGTGGATCTGAAGTTATTTGCAGTATTTTCTATATAAGAGAGGAGCATGTTTTTGCCGAAGACTCTTCACTCAAAACTGGCGACAACGCAGCGTCTGAAGGCGATTTAGGTCACTGCGTTTGTCTCTCTTCTCTCTTCTGCTCGTCAAACTTGAATTTTTTGCAACTTTTGAACAGAGCCAGAGATAATATTGTGATCGGCTCCAGTTGTGTTCGCAGTGAGCGATCACACGGCGACACTAGTGATTCAAGCAGACGTGGTTCTGCAGGCCTATTATACCAGGGAAACTGTGATCCCATTAGGAAAAGACAGAGACACAGAGCGCTGGGCCCATCGTGCATAATGACAACACGTTATTATTTATTATATTATTTGTTTTAATAGCGTGAGGAATGGAAGCAGCTGCATGTGGGGCTGACATCACGCAGATAACAGGACAAAATAAAGACAGCGACAATATTCCGATGCCCAAGTTCTAACAAACTCCATAAGCAGTCAAACTTGAGCTGGATTACAGCCAGTGTTTTTGTGTGTCTGTGTGTGTGTGTGTGTGTGCGTGTGCGTGTGTGTGTGTGTGTGTGTGTGTGCACGCGTGCTTATGCTAATGCGCGTGCGTGTGCGCGCGTGTTCATGTTTGTCAGAGGTTGTTTTTTAATATATTCTGAAGGAGTTTTTAAAAAGGGACCGTGATTGAACTTAACCAAACTTTTCTCTTTTTCATTTTGTGTTATTACAGGGTTCTCCCTACGACCACACCACGGGTATGGCCGGCTCGTTAGGATACCACCCTTACGGGTCGCCCCTGGGCAGCTACCCTTACGGTGACCCGGCGTACCGTAAAAACGCGACCCGGGACGCCACGGCCACCCTGAAGGCCTGGCTCAGCGAGCACCGCAAGAACCCCTACCCCACCAAGGGCGAGAAGATCATGCTGGCCATCATCACCAAGATGACCCTCACCCAGGTGTCCACCTGGTTCGCCAACGCCAGGAGGAGGCTAAAGAAGGAGAACAAGATGACGTGGACCCCGCGGAACCGCAGCGAGGACGAGGAGGAGGACGAGAACATCGACCTGGAGAAGAACGACGACGACGAGCCCAGCAAGCCCACGGACAAGGGAGACTCCACAGACACGGAAGCAGGTCGGTTGTGCAGGGGGGAAGGAAGGAAGGAGAGGAGAGAGAAAGGGGAAAAAAAACACAGGCAGAAAAGAATCATCAATTTTTCATCGCAGTCGTTTCCACTCAGGGTGCAAAATTGATTGCTGGTTAATGGTGGTATATTATTTATAATGGGACAATTGCTTTAAATAATAATCACCTTGAACTCCCCTCGTTTGACTTCTCAGGAGCTGAAATTGCTGGTGACGCAAAGTGTTTAGCAGTCAATTTATCTTTAAGAGCATAATAAGGATACAGCTGGTGTACACTGCGCCGGCTATTCCACTGGAAAAAAAAGAGACTGCCATTATATGATAATTAAATACTACTTTTGAATATTTATAACCATAATTATTCACGTGGAAAAAAAATTCATACAGAAAATATTTATTTGTAATTCAAAATAGTCCCCATGCTGTGTGTTCAGGCTAAAATTCCCAGCACATTGTTCCTGTTTGTGTTGCACGATTCATACTCTTTTGTAATTGTAGAGCTCATTCATATTTTTTTATGCTGGCACATATCTTAATAAGGTCAATTACACAATTGTTTTTAGAGGGACCATACATAAGTAGCCTGATTATTTTTATAGATCCGATTTCATCTCGCACTGGTGTTCACCATTACCTCAAACACATGTTCCAGTTTTATCTTCGTTTCCCCTTATTTGCCACTAATTCTGCTCTTTATTTGCGCTTTAGATCACAAGCTGCTGAACCCAGGGGACATTGGCTGTGACAGGTTTAAAGAGGAGAGCCACGGCAAAGACACGGAGCCTCTTCTGAGCGACTCGGACTGTAAAGAGCAGGAGGAGCGGACTACAGACTCTCTGCCGGATTCCGCCAAACCGACCACGTCGTCTCCCTCCGCGGTGCCCCGGGGGAACCCGAGCGCTGCGCAACAAGACAAGCCCACAGACCTGAGCCACGCACCGGCCTCGGTGACCAGCAACGTGACCTCCGTGATCCACTCGCCCCCCTCGGCCCCTAAACCCAAACTGTGGTCCCTGGCGGAGATCGCCACGTCCTCGGACAGATGTAAAAGCAGCAGCAGCAGCAGCGACGCGCCACAGACCTGTGCCGGTTTGGCGCAGAGCTCGGTGATGGGCACCGGCGCGTCCCCGTCCCGGTCCTCGCCCCAGTGCCCGCACCCCAACAGCACGGTGCTCTCCAGGCCGCTGTACTACACCTCCCCTTTCTACCCCGGCTACACGAACTATGGCGGCAGCTTTGGACACCTTCACAGTAACCACGGCTCGGTGACCACGGGCTCCACGGCACATTTCAATGGATTAAACCAGACTGTGTTAAATAGAGCAGAGGCTTTGGTGAGGGAGAGCCAGAAAGTCAGAGGCCAAACGCAGGTAGATCTTTGTAAAGACTCCCCTTATGAACTAAAGAAAGGTATGTCAAACATTTAATACCTGGCTATTTTCCACTCACTCGGACTTTTATTTATTTTGTGTGGTTGCAATTAAAAAAGAAACAAAAAGAAAAAAAGAATGACGAAGCAGATTCTAAGAACAGTTATTTTCTGAGTAAATGCTTATCCTCAAAAAATGTTTAGTTTCTGAATGGTTAATCCTGAAATGTAACAAGAATGGTCTTAATCGCTGCAGCCGCCTGAGTCTATTTGTATTAAAGACTAACATGTATATTTAATGTAGCATTTTTGTATTTAAAATGGACAACACACTATCTTTGAAGTAAATTATGGAAAAAACGTATATGCTTGTGCAGCGATTATTTTGGGGGAAGCAGCTGAAATGACTTTAAACATGTGATGTGCCCAAAGTGTTTTTCAAAGACAATTGATATATATATATATATATATATACACACAAGAGGTATAAATTCAATTTTGCACCGTGACAGATGTTTCAGTGGTAATTATCATTTCATAATATTATGGTGGGGAGAGCTCCGACACACTGGAGACAGAAAGGCCCACATTCAACACAAGGATGTTGGAATACCTTCTTTTGTGAATGGAAAATGTTGGCAACAACACCAAGGTATATTTAGGTTTATTTATCACCAGTTTGTGTATTTTCTTTAAAATACAGCCTATATGCAAGGCATTTTTTCCCCTTCCGTCACGTTTCTAAAAGTGTATATTGATATAGTAACAACACAGAGGCGCAGCCATTTAACCCAATTACCTATCGTGTTTTATGCAGAGCAATCAGGTGGTGAACTCCGGTAATGAGCTCGATTTTATGCCAAATTTAGACCTCATTACTATTTTCCAAGGCGTGGCAAAGCTGTTAAAAGGGACGCGGCCATGCATTTAGAACATACTGGCCTATTATATATATCATTAATGGAGAGTCTCTTTTAATGGTGCGTTAGATGTGAGACATTTCTGTGTGGAGGAAAAGGCGAAATGCTGCGATACACACGCACACGCACGCTCGCACACGCTGTGAGTAGCTGGCAGCCATGCAGGTACTGTCCTCTAACTCTTCCAACTTCTGCAGGTAGGTGTCACACTTGCTCCTAATTTCAATGGGGGGCGACTCTTTGTTAATCCGACACGGAAACCCATCCCTGATCAAATGGCCTGGTTAAAAAAGAAGAAGAAGAAGAAGGAGAAGAAGACATGGAGCCAACGGGGCAACACACAATGATCACACTTATTATGAGGATTATAGCTTGACAAGTGGATAACAAAAGGCATGGATCCGACAGGCAGAACAAAAACCACATAAGGCTGCATGTCACACTGACACAGTGGAGACAACAAATATGGCTTTTTTAACTTTATTCATTGATTTTATTTGTTTGTTTTCTCCTGATTTGTACATGTAAAGAACAATGAATATTATTAATAATATTAATATTATTATTATTTTGCAGCCTGCTCAGCCAGTAGGCCTTAGCCTTAGTGGCATAGGCCTCTAGTCTACACAATAACAACGCACACACATACATAGAATAATATATATGCATACATTTAAATTTTTGTCCGTTTACAGAACGCTTTAAATGACACTTGATTATTGTTGTATTGCAATTATTATTATTATTCTAATTATTATTAAAGTAATAATAATAATAATTATTATTATTATTCTAATTATTATTATGATGTGTTGTTGTTATCATTATTATTTTTATTGACCTCCACTGAAGTGGGACAGCCTGATCTGCTTTTATGGCTGCCATTAATCTCTATAGTTTACTTTTCCCTCCTGCAGTTTGAGATGTCCCCTGGGCTTCATGAAATTCCCCCAGCCTTAATGTCCTCTGCTCGGCCTCTCTGGTTTAATCTGACTGAGTGTGCTGGAGCAGTGATTGCGACACATCAGCCGGCTAAATAGCATAATTATGTTTTTTCCCCCCTCTTCGTCGATCCCCCCCTGGGGAACTGAACTGTTCGATGCAATGTCCCCTAAGAGAGTATTAGAGTTTTATTAGGGAATCGCGTTGTTTTCCCAGAATTGATTGAAGGGAGCAATGTTTCCCTGGGACAACACACGCACACGCACGCACGCACTCAGTGTTTATGTGGTGCAAATCATCTGTGTGAGGCTAGAGGTAAATTCGGTGGTGCTTTTCTTGTTTTAGTAAGTTTGTGGCGAGGCAATAATATTATCAAAATAAAGCTCCATAATATTAAAATACGAGGAAACACTGGGAGCATGATGATCATCTAAACTGAACTCGAGCATCCAGAAGTACAGACGAAATAAAACAAGTCTGACTAAGGAAATAGATTGAAACATTTTCACAATTTTTTTGCACAGCGCTGTTTTACGAATAATTTTATGTTTTTGTGCTTTTTTTGTCTTTCTTTATTTTCAAATCTATCATTCAGCTTCGTTTCACCTCACTGCTGTTGATCAAATCAGAGACAACACAAGAGGTGTTTGATGCTGTATTAATCATTTGCACTATTATTGATTATACAGCCCATTCATTATTATTATCATTATTAATATTATTATTATTATTTCCCTGTGGAAAAATCGGGTTTATTTTTATGATTAAAAAAAATATTTATTTTTTAACACTTGGGGGAACAGGCAGCAGCTTTGATGCACTGGATTTCAACTCCATTGCCAATCAAAAAAATCCATTCAACAATGAAAATAATCAATATTAAAAAACATGAATTTATATTTGGTCGTTGATTATATTCGTTCTTTTAGTGGCTGTGGTAAAAGTCCGTCAATGGATCCCAGATTATTAAACATATAATGATATTTGCAGACCCACCAGAGGCACGACAGCCTGAGCCTACAGGGGAGATACCCCCCCCCCCCCCCCTCTCTTTTTCTCTCTCTCTCTTTCTGCAACTTTGTACAACTCGGCCCCTGCGTGGCTTCCCCCTCCACTTGAATGGCGTGTCGGCTCATTGTTGGGATCGCTCCAGTGCGAGAATACTAAGTAGGGGTGAAACCGTTCCCACGTGTGAGAATGGGGGGTGGGGGTGAGTTGGAGGATAATCCGACAGGAGGAGAAGCGGAGGAGAAAAAGAGGAGGATAGGGTCTGTACCCTTCACTCCGACTTTGGTACTGTTCAGAGGCAGATTCGGGGGGGTGTTTTAGGGGAAAAAAAAACATTTTTTAGTAACTCTCAAATAAATAGTTTTTTCCCCAAACAAACTTAAAAACAAAGCCACTGATCAAACATGACAATTAAAAATAATGCATTACATTGTTTTAAATATTTGCTGAATAAACCTGACTAGGTTGAACAATAAAAGGGAACATGTTTGTCCAACTTCCTAAAACGATTTATTGCCTTAATAATAGGCCCATGCATGTATTTTATTAAAAAAGCTAAATAAAAGAAAACAATAATAAAAGTAATACTAATAAAAAAAAGACCAAATACAATGAATAAAAAACACAAACTGACAGGGTAATATTTTTCCTTTGCAGATATCCAGGAACTGATTCTTCGGGGTCTACTTTATTGCGCTTTATTTATACACACTTGCTCTAAAAGTAGATGCGACATTTATGTGCGCACTTGAGCGTGCTGGGAGTCACCAGGGAGAGTGTGTGTTGCGACTGAAAATACTGCTAATATCAGACTAATGAAGAACACGATTAAACCAAGCGCGCTTTCCTGTTTGTTGTCGACACTTTTGGGAACGAAGGGAAAGTTGAGCCCCGTATAATCCCTGTATTATAGCACCTGCGGGCCTATACCTGCGCAGACTAGTGCAGGCTTCTACCTGTGATTCACAGGTAGAAGCCACGTAATCCAAAATTCACCCAACAGTCAAATTAGTTGTCGAATTTCGGGTACAGGAGATATTTAGAGAATAAAGGTTTTTCTTTTTACGCATTTAAAAATATTGACGCAAATAAACACATCACCGATGAATTCATGTGATATTAAAAAGAAACACACAATGCATTTTGTGTGCACTTGAACTGGTTTTATTTTCACAATCTGCAGGTGTTCATATCACAATCATTTCATTCCTCATCACACAAACCGGACCTACGTTGCAGGCCACTAAAATACCAGGAGTTTGGCTTGGTCCATGCTGCAGTGGCACTTTCTTGCATGTGAACCAACTTGGAGCGGTGTGCGCCACACAGATTAGACACCTGCCACCGGGACACGCAGCTCCGTGCACGTCTCTCAGATGCTGCTGCTGCTGCATGTCGGGACCACTAAGGTGAAACCGAAACCTGTTGATACTCACACACACACTCCTCCTCAAGAGCACCGGAGCCAGGCACCGACCAGGCCCCGCTGATACAAAATAAAAAAACCGTCCACACGATATACAACACATATAACTGAGTGGGGGTCAAATTCAGCTCAAAAAGCGTAAATAGACACCCGCTGTACTCGGGATTATTCGCAGAGGGTATATGAGCAGCAGTTGCCAAAAATGCGATATGAAGGAGGGTTGAAATAAAAGCAGGGAGGCTTTTGTTTCTTTTTTCTTTTTCAGGGAAAAGGAGGTCGTGCATATCAGTAACTCGACTGTGGAGATGTTGCTGGATGCGAGTGTGTTTCCCTGGATTTTCACGTTTCCTCTTCAGAGATAGCCTCGAACTTCAAACGCAAACAAAACTGCAGAGTGTTTCACAGAGGCCAGCTGTGGAGCTGTCTGTGCCCCCCCCCCCATTCGACTCCTTTATCTAAGCCATTAAATCCTTAGACATCCGTGTTTTCTGTCTTTATTTTCTTGTGTTTTTCAATCTTTGCATAGTTTGGCACAACACTCGGGACACCCACTTGATTTCCCATTCATCTCTGAATGTAAAGAAGTGACTCTCCTTCAGTGAGCGTCAGTGAGGAGTTGACTTCCCGCAGCCACTTAATCATCATCATTTGCTAAATGAGAAGGCTAATTAAGGACACTACACTTCAGCTTTAGTCCTCTGGCAAGACATGAGACCACAGTCCAACAGGATATGTGCCGTGTTTGCATAAAACAAGTTGTAAAATGAATTCCTTTTTCTCTTTTTTTTCTATCCTACTTCAAACAACTGACTTGCAAATTGTGTGTGTGT
Source organism: Limanda limanda (assembly GCF_963576545.1). Classification (NCBI taxonomy): domain Eukaryota; kingdom Metazoa; phylum Chordata; class Actinopteri; order Pleuronectiformes; family Pleuronectidae; genus Limanda; species Limanda limanda. The sequence continues at coordinate 14,097,314 of NC_083638.1, forward strand.
GTGTGTGTGTCTGTATGTGTATCAACCCCTTTTTTCAAAGCCCTGGGAAAAAAGAGAAAAAGAAATGAGTCTCAAGCCACCAACGTTCATGTTGAGTGGAGTTCTAACAGTCCTCAGCTCTCTGTAAAACGACCCAGATAAGGTGGCGGAGAGTGATTTACCACTCTTTCTCTGCACTTCACGGACTGTTTTTCTATTTCTCCATAGAGGTCCTGTGGGACAGATTACACGTGTAATTTTCAGCTGTGAGATGTTTTAAGTGACCTGCCCCCCAACATAAATAAAACATTTCTATGAAGGAGGAAAGAGAAGAAAAAAAAAAACATTAGGGAAGAGTGATGAACTATGAAGTCCTGGGAGGGCCAGGGGGCCGGGGGTTAGGAGAACTGAGGGATTCAGTTCCAGTGGCAAATAATGATAACTCTATTTAGGTATGAATGGTTTATTAAGAAAATGTAATTAAAGGTGGTCATTTAAATTTAAGGTGCAGGCTGAATTCAACAAAAATGTTTCAATATGTAAAACTGCTTCTCTGATTTTAATGTTTAAACTAGTATAACACACACACATGCATGCACTCACATGCACAGCCTTACTCTGAAAGCACCTTGACTCGTTGGAGAGGGCTGCTCATTGACCAATCTGCTCTGACAGCAGTATGGCGTGAGCCTCTGACCCTGTGACTGTTAAGGGCCTGTGTTCAGTGGCCATGTAAGGGCTCACTGGCACTCACACAGGGGGTTTCTGCCCTGCCCTGGAGGAGGTGATGTGCACAAACACACACACACACACACACACACACACACACACACACACACACACACACAAACACACAGATGCAGGAGGGACTTGTATTCCAGGCCAAAGCCCCTCAGGTATGCACCGCCACAGAGCAGTAAGTGTGTTCATCCAGTCCGGAGGTGGAGACAGCGGCGGGCTCTTCCTCCTCCTGCGACAGCCGCATACAGCTCCTGCCTGTACCCCCCCCCCCCCCCAGCCTGGCTCCTCCCTCGCTCCGGTCATAAGGTGAGCAAGTTCAGCGCAACCACTCCCGAGACACTGACTAACGCCTGGAGGTTTGTGACACAGCCCTGCTCCTTCACACAATGCAGCATAGTCTCTACAGGAGTTTTATTAGCCAAAAATAATAGATCATAACCAACTTGTAGTATAAATCTCCTCTTTCTACTTGGCCAGTTAGCGTCTCTAAAGGTGATTTCTAAATTTGATAAATGATCATAATTTATTGGACGAGGTTTTTGGAGGAAACATTAAAATCTATGTACGCTAAGGCCCTCTAATGTTATAATATTAGCGGCGGTGATGAAGATTGATGAACTGTTTTCTTTCAGTGAATTCACAGGGTCCAGGAGGGAGGAGGGGTATGCTGCGCCGCCTGACTGTTTATTTACATTTGCCCTTTTTAAATGATCCCTTTCTTCTCAACATCTGCTCCACATTACCACACAGATATCTGTCCTAATGACCGCTATAATGCCCGCGCTCACACACTTGCGCCAACACAAGCACTCACACACACACTGCCTGTAGCATTACCATTATCCTCCGCTCACCTGGGACACTTTGCCCTCTCCGAACCACCTTGCACAACAAATGGACCTTCTCTCATTGCCGGGTTCTTTCTTCTTCTCCTTTTTTTTTGTGTCTGCTACGAGCTTTACCCACTTTTCCTCCCAGTTTGGTGCAGTTTGATGGATGCAAATGGGCACTTACTTAATTGGATCAGTTCCCAAGATGGAGATAAACTGGGCAATGTCTTTTTTTTTTTTTTTACCTCCGCCACAAGTTATTTTGAGCCCCTGATCCGTTCAGCAGAGTGTGGAGAGAAAGTTAATGAAGAGGGCCGAGGAAATGCTGCCGGAGTCGTTCAAAACTCAAAGCGCTCCAGACCGGCCCTCGCTCCAACACCAATGATCCTCCAATGAAAAGGGCCGCATGTGCAACGGCGTCTCAGTGCCAATTTAGGAAAGTGCCTGCGAGGGATGCAAGCTCGTAAACTGTCCAATCGAGAAGCACCACCCAGGGTGCTGTTTTTTGTTTATGTTTCGGTACATGCAGGTAGCGTTTGGGTTTTTTATCCTTCAACAGACAAATTAGACGGCAGCCAAATCTGAGCATAATCATCGAGGAAAACAAATCAGTAGTTCGTGTCTGTGCTTGTTCACATTACACTTAACACTTGTGTGTCAGACATTAGCAGATAATTACAGAGGAGATATATTTGATTTTTTTTGTTTGTTTTTTGACTGAACCCCACCACCATCCATCAAAAAAAAAGAGAAAAGAAAATCAAACTGTGGCTGCATGCCAGTGGGAGTGTGTTGGCTGCTGCACCCTGATTAACAAGGTGGTTTACAGCCAACTCCAATAGGTAATCTCATCAGAGAGGGGCTTTCAACAGATAAAGACCACCTCTAACTACCCCCCCTTTGCCAACCCCTCCAACTGCCTCCCTGCCCGCATGAGACCTCCCATCTTCCGCACTAACCGAGAGCTGCTAATACCTGGAGCAGGCGAACACGGCCAGCCACAAACCAGGCTCAAATCATCTATTGACCTTGTTTTCAATAACGGAGCCGTTTCCAGTCTGATGGATGATTTGTTGGGCTTGCATGGGTCGGCCATCTGGATGGAAGGATATGATCGCTGTAGTAGGTATGCATCACCTGCCAGCTAGGATCCTCTTGTAGAGGCTAAAGCGTGCAAGCTGCAGCTCCAAGTCTGTGTACGTATCCCACCCGAGCTAATGCGTTTAAAACCAGACTTGCTCACAAACAGACAGAAAGAAGGAAAGAAAAGGGGGGAAAGTCGAGCTAATTGAATTTCGCACCATATGGTCACTATTGGCTCAGGTTTTTCTCTTCATCTCAAGTCAAACATGAGGTTATTTTGATCCAATATGAGAAAATCCGCGGTTGCATCTGGAGACATAACAGCAGTTCATTCAGTTATCAAAAGCTTTGTAGCTGGGCCTCTTTGTTGCAGAATAAAAAGGAGGAATCCAAAACAAATCTGTGAAAGAGCTTTGGCTGTAGTAAAACCTCTTGTCCCACGAAGCCTCCCCTTTTTTTTTGTTATGGGGGGGGGGGACTCAGACTGGGTTCACAGTAGCTGCACTTAAAGTATAGAAAGATCTGATTTATTAGCTTGTCAGGGGAAGCATTGTTCAAGAAAGCAATCAAAAAGCACTTACCTAGCTCCTCTACAATTACTGCTTTTTTCACTGGCTAATTTGTGTAACTCCCATGGAGAGGCTGGCAAAGAGTTTGATGAGGCATATAATGATATTTAATGAATTTATTGCCCTGCTGCTCATCAAACGGTTGTAGTATATACTTCTCTCCCTTTCTGCCAATGTGTTGCGCAGGCTCCGGGGCGACAGAGGGGCAGGGATGACATAGTGTTACCCTCCTCCCTGATACCTCCCTGTGGCTGTTAATCTGACTGACCTGATGGGCATGAGAATGTAGCGGAGGGTCCGTGGCCGAGCAGGGGGGCACAATGGACAGCTTAATAAAAAGGTTAAACTGGAAATTCAAGTAAATCTGCTGCAAGGGACACATGCTCTCAACTTTCAGCCTCTGATCACTTTTGTGGGAAGAGCCGGGGGGGAAACCAGATCCGCGATGTTTCGTCTCCCCTCCACCACCACAACAACCTCTCACAGACCCCCGTGCACCAAAGAGGGCAAGAGGGGATCAAACGCATGGACGCTGCCACAAAGTTATATCTTATATAAGATCAAATAGACTATTAACATGGGAAAAGACACCTATGTTGAGAAATTAAAGAGAGGTGTTCACATATACCACGAGAGAGCGGAATTGTGACCGCCCATTTAAGAATCACTCTCGTTCCGGAAGTAAATTTCCCATTAATTTTGTCCATTGTCATTTTTGAATTTCCTTATAAAAAGAGTTTTAAGTCTGGAACAAGATGAATAACGTCCATTAAGAATTAGATAGCAAAAATAATCTTGGAAAATGGAAAAAAAGGTGAATGAAGAACGCGTCATATAAACCATCACGAATGATTACTGTCCTACAACTTCCAGCGCACTTCTTCTTGAATTTAACATTGTTATATTGAGTTTCACCCCTTGTGGTAAGTCTACTTTGGATCGTTAAAATATTATGGGTGCTAATCAAAATCAGAAAGTTGATGGAATTGTTGAGCTCTATTCTGTTGAAACAAGGCCCGCTCTCAACACAAATGATGATGAAGAATTGAGAGGGCAGGGAGCTTGTGCTTGTGAAGCGGTCACTATGGGGTCAGAAGCACTTCTGCATATTTGCTAAATAAGCCCACCCCCTCCATCCAGCCTGATCCCATAACTCTGGGGTCACACATCACTCGGCTCAACATTATATAGGATGTTTACACTTGATTACACCCCATGCCTTCCTACCCCCTGCTCTTTGGCCAACTGTGCTTTATTAAGTCCTTGCTTGTTCACCATTGCTGGCAACTAAAGAACGCATTGTTGTTGCACCCCCACCCCAACAGCAACCCCACCATCACAACTACTACACACACACACACACAGATTCCTACACACACATACACATCCCCCATTGCTCCCTTTGAGATCAGTTCCCCGGATAGGCTGTTTCTGGATTCCCTGATTCATTATGGCTGCTCCCTTAAATACATCAAAGAGCTCCTTCGCTCACACAATAAACCAATAAAAGCAATTATAACCCCATATCTTCTAGGCAATGTTGATCTCTGGAGTGTTAACATTAGATAATGAGAGAGTTTGATGACATAAGTATTCAGAGAAAGCTCACTTCTGTCTCTTTCTAGTGTGCATACACACTCCCACCGATGCAAAATAACACATGGCACAGTTTCCCTCCTTTAATAACATGCATGTAATTTGCTAAAATATCATAACCCCAGTATTTCTAGTCAAAATTAGCAGCAATATAATGTCTTTGCAAGCATAGTAAGAAGCCCATGCAAATGTAAGCCTGCTTTTCCTCTCATGTGTTTAACATTAAATGTTGCCATTTAAGGTTCTTCAAATATTCATCACCCTCTCTTGCTCTCTCCCTCTTTCTGTGTGATTTGGTGGTTTAGGTGAAGGCCGCTACAGCTTTCATAGCCTCTTCCACTGGCATGAAATGCAGTTGTCAAAGGGACAAATTGAGATTCACTCAGTCCCGTCTGATATTGTTTTCATTGCCTTTCCTTCAAAACATGAGGCGGCTACCCAATCAGGGGAATCGGCATATGCAGATCATGCCGATAAATTTTTTATGAGCACTTTTCATCGTAAAGCAGATAAAAAGGGAGACGAGGAAAGTGGTTATTAAACAAAAGATGGGAATCAACAGAGAGGAAATGGCGTGAAGAATGAAGTTTCTAAGTGGGTGCTTTGCTTCAAAAGCTGTTTCAATTCACTGACACGCATGCATATTTTTCCCTTCAGTATGCTAAGTGGGAAGAGTCAAAACCTCCTATTATGCAGTTTGGTAGTATTTGTAAACCACGTCATAATCGTCACACCAAGTTTTCACGTTTGCCACAAGTACAATTTTTCCCTCCCTGGTTAGAAATGCACTGAACCAACAGTCAGCGGGTTCACTTGCATATATCGCCAATAAGTTATAATCACAGTGTCTGTCGCCTGTGGGAATCTTGGAATTTTAATGAACGACGCTTCCATATACGAGCTCGAGTCTGTCTGGATGGAATGAATGCTTGTGGAGCAGACCTTGTTCAGACAGTATTTAGACATGCTTTACAGGTTTTCTTTAATCTTCAGGTAGTAGATGGGTGAAGCTTGTCTCATATGATGATTTGAGATATGTCAGGATGCTTTCTGAATCTCGATAAGCACACTTCTTTTTCTTACCCGACATAGCCTGATTTAATCTGATGCAGCAGAGAGTATCTGAGACCCAGAACAGTTTTATGCAGTGTCAGTGTGTGTATTACAAAGCATGACCAAATATTTAGTTGAGTTTATATGTGGTCTTGAACAGAAGTCAAGTCACTATAGCACGTTTAAATCAACCACTGTTGACCAAAGAGCTGAACAGGCTTCAAACATCTAAATATATGAAACATATGAATATTGAAAACATTGAAATTAATTGAAAGCCAGTGAGAAGAAGGTCTTAAGCAATGATTGAAACGTAAAGGGTCTGAACGGTTCTGATATGAATCGATCAACTGTTCCAGAGATAAGGAGCAACCACTGCAAAGGCCTGAAGACCTCTATTCTTGAGCCTTGATCTCGGGACATCCAGAAGCATTGGTGGACCTCAGTGGTTTGGATGGTGTACGACAATTCAACAGTTCAGTTTCATTTAGTGGCTCCAGCAATCCTAAAAACAAAACAGAACCTAATCAGCAGCTTCAGGTGAATTGTAAAACAACAATAACGGGACAAAAGCAAAAATTCAAGCCGATAACGACTTTGAAAACTCTCATTGTAGCCATAACTTCAACTGATTGCCTGAAATAAAGTGAAAATGGTCCATACACTTTCCTGTGAGCTACCACAGCAGCAGAGGACGACTGTTAAGATCCCCTCCAGTCCTTGACCTGTTGACTGACTCCCAAATGCACCGACTTCATTAGCGGGTCACCAGTCGGCGCTCGCACTGTCATTAGTAAATACATGAGTATTGACACACACATATAAAAACCTTACCCACATTATGTCATCGACTAAAGCAGCTTTACTTACAAGGCTACAGGGTGTGAGCTGACAAAAGGTCACTCAACCAATTACAGCTGTTCCACCTGAAGCAGTCAATAACAAGTACAACCCTGATTCATTATCAAAATTGCATGGATAAAAACTCAAAGTAGAGAAGGAAAAAAGATAAATGGAGCAGCATAATATGCATACAGTTAGACAGTCCTAGTTTGTGTGCATAATTGCTTTAATGTGGGCCATTAAGCCTAAGTGGGTATGATTTTACTGTCTGCCCTACACTTGAGTTTGATCCCTGCCATGATCAATACTTATGATTTGTAAGTCACCAGCCATCGACAGCACAGTGCAATAGTAAAGTGTTCGACCTTGTGAAGAAGAGCTTCTTGTTCTTGAGAATATCAAAGGGCGCACTGATGCTTGAGGACAAGGAAGACTGAAAACACAGGTATAGGGTGACATAGAGTTGGGCTGTGTCTCAATTTAGGGGCTGCATCCTTTGTTGGCGGCATTTGAAGAGCGATTGTGTCTGAACGGCGCGACTAGGCCTCCCAATTTCGAAGGGTCTTACAAATGTGGCCAACAAAACAAAAGCCGTCCTTTCATCACCGAGAAACAAAGGCTCTAACGGGTGGATCCTTACCAGCCCTACCTATTCCGGGATTCATTGCCCTTTGGTGATGAACAGTTTTCAAAAGAGGTTATGGCGCCAACAAGGGACGAGACATGCAATGCTTAAATATCAAGCCTCAACTCAACCAAACAGCTAAGATAACACATAATCAAAAAACAAGGGGCATCAAAACGTTCTTGTTTTGTCCAACTTCGGCTCTGTATGGGCGGAATAAGCAGGTTACACACCGACCACGAAAAGCTTCTGTAGTTTCGGTTCTTATCAAAAACTCGAACACACTAACACTTATTAACACTAACACTTATTGCCAGAAACAGTGCCACCATATCCTCAGTCCAAACAAAGAAATCCCTCATTTAACTTTTCACCATTGTTGTTTCTATTTTATAAGATTTTCTATTACTAAGCAACCAACTGCACTATTTAAATAAAATAACATATTGTAGTCTGTTTTAACATTAAAAGAAGTTATAATATGGTCATAGAGAAGTCTAAATTATGATCCTGCAACATCAAATGAAAAGCACACAGGTATAAAGAAGGGTTTAATAATGGGTTAAATATCTGAAGCTTTGACTGTGTTTCCGTTCCGAACATTCTCTCTGTTTGGAGTGCTTACACCATGTATGGAAGCGACAAAAACACATACGCACACACGTGCTTCAGATTTGACGTTGAGCCTGAGTGACTTAAACAAGAAAAGATAACTCTTTGTATGGTGACAGATGGATAAGCAGCACTATCTCAGGCTGTAATCTTGGAATAGTTTGAGACACTTTGTGTTTTGGCAACAGACGAACACGATATGTGATCCCCCCCTGAATGAATGAGCAATAGTGTTTCAAGAGAGAGGAATCTGTTTTTGATTCGTGTTGTGTCATGTTTTTACCGAAGGCGATCAGACACCAACATCTGGCACGGTCACCACAAATCCCAGGAAAATGTCACTGTAAGATAATACTTGACACTGAAAATCAGAAACACCACAGGTTAAAATCACACTTCAGGTTTGTGTATCATCTCTCTTATCTGGCTACAACATATGTTGCCACACTTAGAAATGTACGTCGGTGCATTTATGTGTGAATATATTAAACGCTAATCAGTCATGTTCAAGTTCTGAGGAACCAAGACCAATTAAGATGTACTTGCCTGCGATCAATAGAGAGAACATCAGAGAAGAACAACTCCCAACGTCATTAGCAAACCCTGACTCTGGTCAGTCAGTGGTTGATAAAGATCTCTCTTAGATCTCCTGTGTGCATGTCGACATGTGTCTTCACACAAATGTGCGTGTGCGTTTAACAACAATACACACATTAGCAAATTAATATGAACACTGTAAAACATGCCGGGGATATGTAAGCATCAAAGACTTTGCTTTTAAGTGGTAATTAAGACACAAAACTCAGTTCAGCCTCTCTACTCTCCTCGTCAGTCATATAGTATTCAGTGTGTTGTTATTCTTGTATCAACTTGTCCCAAATCTCGTGTTTCCACTCCAGCCGACTCTGACCGCAGGCATTTTTCGACCAGTGGTTGGGGTAAAGTTTTACGAAGTTCTGTCTTCGCTGTCTCGGCCGCTGAGAGGGGCCAAATCTGAAAGGAGCATGACCAGAGGCACCCAACACAACACAATGATCAGATGCTGGTAGCATGAGTAGCCGCAGTACACAGGGCTATTAGTTGTGAATGATACGGTTGAAGTTCCTCCCGTGAACTTTGCTGTGACTCGACGCTTGGTGCTGTTTTGGTGGGGGGGTTCTTGGGGAGAACCACTTGAGTTGGGTGTGTGTTGCTGTGTGTGTGTGTGTGTGTGTGTGTGTGTGTCAGGAGGAATGGACTAACAGTCGATAGTTATCCCAGCGGCCACACAACTCCCCTCTTTGTTTCCAGTTGGATTCCACATATAAGTGCTGCCACTCTTCCCTCCGCCGAGCGCAGGCAACACGTGTTGTGTGACCACACTCGCTGTCTCTCTCTCCGTCTCTCACCCTCACGCTCCCTCTGCACTGAAACCCGGTTATTAACACAAACACTGGCTGACACTTGTTTGTGCTTTTAATTGTGTCTGGATGTTATGTCTCTTGTGAACACAGACATTAGCATTTCTCTGGCACAGCATAATCACTCCACCGACCGCAACGCCATGCAGACAGAGCTCAGGAAATTACCACATACAATCATGTTTGCAGCACAAGCACATTTGGCTTCGCACGGCTCCTGTATAGTCTGCCGCAGCCTCTAACTTTGTGTTGGGGTTGTGAGTAAGTGCTCTTTGGAGATGCCAATTCATTTCAGCCCACATTCGCAAGTGCAGTGACGGTAAATCGAATTATAGAAATGGTTCTTCCAGGAATGTCAATAGTGTCAAACTATTAAGAGGGCTGTGAAATAACATGTTGAATAAAGATTACAATAGTAAACTGAAGATCTGTTCATCTTTGTTTGTCGGTATAAAAGAGTCAATATAAATAATTTGCTGTAATAACAAAGACCAATAGGACAACAATCTAAGAACGACTCTTGCATGGTTATTCACACTAACCCTGGAATGATTCTGACTGTCAAAACACATTTAGATTTTCGAAATTTTCCTCTCGCTGATACAATGCGATCCACACAAAGAAAACCTCCCACTCTTCAGGCCTCTCCACATACTGTGAACAAAGCAGTGGTGTGCCAAGGATTACACTGTAAAATATGCATGTCTCAATGAAATGTATATAGCCGTGTGTCATCAATGACATGGTTTCTACAAAGGCTGAAGCTCATACACAGGAACGTGTGTTTCTCTGATTCTATTCCCTCAGCTTTAATGGGTGTAGACACAAGAAAAGGCTCATCTGGGGGGATAATTAAGCCTGACATCAATGTATTTGGTGTGCATCTTAACACATTTTACGGAACCACTCATTTACTTTATTTGAATAACTTCCTAGAATGCCAATAAAAAAAAAAACATTCAATGAAGGGGCTCAGTGTGCCAGCCGCCATTGTTTCTGAATTAAACGCCCCAAATATCTTCAGGAAATAAAATTGTTTTCCTGCGGATGGGAGCCTAATCTACTCAGTCATGGCGGTTTGAAGAGGGAATGTTTTCAAGTTTTAACAGGGTTGGTTACAGCATTCCCACCACCACAGTGATCTAACTAGGAGAGGGGCTTCTCTTTTCCCTCTCCCTGCCACCACAAGGAAAGGAGGTTACATGGATGAGCTGCGAATTACACTCTGGAACAGCCTGAGCAAACAAGCCTTGAATAAGTTGGACCAGTCAAGTGTCACTGATGATTAAATGATATTTATCAAAGAGAGCATTGTATCGTCGGCATACAGTCAAATCAAACTTCCTTCGCTTAGCAGTAATTGGAGGGAAGGCTTTTTTGTATGCATTTCAAGAGCTAACCCCAAGGCTAAAGAACCATTAGATAATCTCCCCCTGACTCCGGCTCCCAAGATCGACACAAAAGCACGAGAACTATAACAGTTTGACAACAATCAAGTACAAGAAGGCTCGACCAGTGTTAGCTAGTTGCCTCTAGCAGCTTGGCTCCAGGTCTCAGGTGTCTGCTTCTCTACAGGTATGTATGACCATAATAGAGTAGTTAAGAGGGCCTCTTGTGGAGGGCCCTTCCCTCCTGTCTCGGCACACTGACTCCAGTGTGAACAGGGGTGCCTGGCCGATTTAGTGCAGTCTTGTTAGATTGAGTATTACACAATGGAAACTGTCATGCGGCTTGTAATGTGTAATTGAACTTGGAGCCATTTTGCTTGAGAATATTCAGACCCGGCTCGATTGGATTTCACTTGGAAAAGCTGACAGACCCACACACTGTTTGCTCAAAGGCATTTTTTTTTTTTTTCTTTCTTGAGCAGAGAGCAAAGGCTGTGGAACTGGTTGCTTTTCCCAAATGGCTATATGTCCAGTACAGTTGCACCCTTCTCTTATGTCCCCAAAACCACAGTCAACCCCCACAAAGCTTTCTTACAACCCACCCCACCCTCACTGGGACTGTTTTGTCCTCTGGAACTTTCATTATACGAAGAGGATAAAAATACAGCATCCTGTGAATTTATGGTTCCTTCAGAGCTGCCATTGAAAATATGAACTTTTCAGACATTCGCTCTGAAACCAGAGTAAGAAAACAGAGCAACCGCAGCGTTTATACAGAGTCACCACAACATAGACGCCTATAGTCACTGCAATCGCACTTACAGCTTCTTGGTATTAAGGCACAGACGCTTTAGCCTCTATACAAACACACACACATCCACCCACAGCATGAGTGCTCATTCACACAAACACATAACCATTAAACATATCCAAATGTGTCCATGTGAGGACTGAAGAATTCAGTGACAAATGAAAACATGCACATATCTGCGTGCAGGGATAAAACAGCATTTTAGTTTCAGTTACCATAATCCATTACGTCCATGTGATGCGTGTTTATGGAATCTGCCAGTTTTAAAGGACAGTCCGTATATCTCATTCCTTCCTAGTGTAAACCTGTCCTACCCATTTCAACCTCAGACACTGATGACACATCCCTTTAAACATCCCTTTCTCTTCCATGGACATATGACTCAATGATAATGACAGTATTGAGCGTTTTATAAAGAGTCATAATTACAATCATCTAAACCTCCATTCTGGGGAGTTTATGTCCATCTCCACCTTTCTTCCTTTCTCTATTTCTTCCTTTCGCTCCTTCTCGCTGACAGCTGCTTTTCCTGGGAAAGTTCCTCTCCTTTTTCTTTCAGGCGATAATCTATTGCCGTCCTCCCATCGCTTACATGTAGCTACACGGTGAGTCAGTGCTGTAATTCCGTCATTAGCTGGATAATGTGTGTGCTGTCTGTGTGTTAAAACTCTAAGTGCCAGCTTTGGCGTGACCCCGGGGCAGCCTGTGGGTTTGACTGATGCCAGTCTACCCATCGAGCGTCATTTGAGCTATGTAATCGGTTCTGTCCAGCTCAGTTCGGCCTAGATTGGCTTAGAGTATAAGGCCCTTCACGTGTGAATGTGGCCTAAAGGCTGCTTCTTCTTCGACCGCATTTTTTTCATTTCATGGTTACACAATAAGAAATACCTATAATAAGTAAATGTATATTTTTTAAATATAGATGCCTAATGATCACAATACAAAAAAAATAAAAATGGGATGATCCCGAAGTATTTTGATGATGTGGATACAGCAGAAAATGGAATATCTTCCAAACTGCTCCCACATGTGAGTGCCCATCACTGTCTTATGCTGATGAACCAGTTGATCACGCTGTGTGACACGTCTCTGGATTCACACCAGTACACACCAACACCCAATCACCTCCAGCCACTTTCGAGGAAGCATTCACCCACGTTGCTTGCCAGAGACAGACAACGATAAATCAAAAGATGAATTACAGTAAAACACGGGTTGTATTATGCCAATACCTTCAGATACATTAAAAGACACACAGCCAAATTGATACAACATGTCTCGGCTCGGTCCCCACCTGTCTTTTTCCAATAACAACCCACACAATTAAGTTCTAAACTCCGCCATAAATCTTCCAGGACTCGTGTTTAAAGAGTTCCTGCAGGCAGGCAGACATTTGTTTTTGATTGCAGCCGAAAGAAGGTAAGTAGTTTTTGTCTAAGTTTTGGACTTTATATATAAAATACATATATGTGTGCGTGTGTGTATGTGTACATGAAAACTTGCACAGACAGACAGATGTGAGGGCTTTCACACATTATTGAATCTGCTCTCTGCATGTGTGTATGTGTGTGATCGTGTACGGGTTTGTGCACATGTTCAAACACCATATTCAATCACAGATGAGCTCCTACCAGCCCATGACAAATCTCCACCTGTGTGTGGGATCAGTGTTGTTGTACATGTGGGAGCTCGCCCTGATCCCACAGCCTCTGCACTATCACCCAGCACCTGAGGCCCTGCCTGGATGACTGACTGACGGGAGAGTCTCGCCTGACAAAAAGCATCAGTGATTGATCACCGAGGCTCCACCTGAGCGCCTGAGGGGGCCCCGGCGTGCCAAGGACTGCGGGCCCCAAGAGGGTGCACCTTTCTTGGGCTTGGCCACCTGACTCCCTGGGGCAGATTCCCCAGCACTCGGATCTGTGTGGTCATCATCGCTACACTTAAGTACACGATCAACCGCTAACTGCGTCACGGCGACTTAAAACATATACAGTGCACCCTGGGGTCAGGAAAATTAATTAGACGCTAAATCATTTATGGTTTTTGACAAATGTCTGATCTTGAAAGAAGCTCACTGACAAACCAGGTTTTGGAAATAACCGTGGGCTAGACTAGTCTGAGAAATAGGATTTCGCCTCATTAAAAATAAATCAGGCCATTTACAGCATTCAAGAGCAAGCCAAATTATGCTTAGGAAAGGACAATTAGTAAAGAATCAATCCCTTTAGTCCCATTTCCTTTTATTCCATTTTCATTTTGTTGTTGCTTTATTTTAGCGTCATAATGAATGCTAGGAGAGGAAAACATAAACCATGAGATATTTGGAAAAGCAAGACAGACAAACCCCCATCTCGCTCGTAGCTATGTCTGGATTGCCTTCTGCGCTGAGATAGGAGTCAACATGTTTAGCGACATCAAAAGAAAACCTGATACCTTAAGTATAAGAAGATTAACACTTGCAGTGATCTTGAGCTTAGGCTTCTCCAGGACTTTCAACAGACTGTGCCAGAAGGGACAATTACAGATGAATTGGCACCAACATCTCGTAGTTATTTAACAAAATCTGGCACAGTGTATAAGCTCTCGTCCTTAAATCTTCCTTTCAAGTCTGGCCCCGGTATCAGAAGGCTAACAGATTGGGGGAATGTGACGAGAGCCGACAGTAGGGGAATCTGCAGGAACACTGAAAAAAAGTAAAGTGGGAAAAAGAAAGCAAGCAAGCAAGCAAGAAAAAATAACAAAGGAGACAAAGAAACAAACAAAGAAAGAAAATCATATCACCAGACATAGACACTTTATTTCCTGATTTTAGGGCAGTGTCATATCTCATGGTGGATATTTGTGGTGTCTCTAAGCTTTTTTTTTTTTACTGTGTACCTCAGTGGACTCAATATGACGACTTAAGGAATGTGACATTGTGTAAAACTCAAAAATAAATGCTGACAGTCTGACACGGAGCCAGAGGTGCATGCAAAAATATGCACTGACAGAGAAAAAAACAAAAATACATCCTAATCGCATAATAATTTAAATAGCATATTATTTCATGATTATCGCTATTTAGAGTAAGTAAGTGTCACACGCCCCCACTCACACTCTTAGCTACACAGCACCTGTAGGAGATGTTATGTTGCCACAAGCTCTCTGCTAATCTTTACCTTGAGTACCATGCACTCACCACAGGACTTCTCTGGGTTTAGGAGGTACGTTACTCTTTACACATATATCACTCCCTATTAATCCCAAGTACATACTCTATGCTTGTACCTACAACGACTTTGTAGACCAAATGTAATCTGCCTGTCAGAAGGGATGCCAAAAGAGGACGCAGCATGGGGGAGCCATGGACAAACTCCTCCGACAAGGATGTCTCCTTCTCCGCAGGAAACTCTGACAGCACCCTCGCTTTTTACCTCCACTGCATGCCAGTAGAAATAACTTGGGCTAAATGTTCTCATAACTCTCTTAAACATTTAACTCTAATAAATGAAATCATGGAGATCCAACCTGCCGCTAACTGTTTTGGACAAATGCACAAAATTAGCAAATTAATTGGTGAAAAAGTCAGATTTGGTCAAAAAAACAGCAGTTATTAGGGGTGGGAATTGGTAAAAATGTGACGATTCAATAGTATTGCGATATTTGGGCCACGATTCAAAAGTATTGCGATTCTGTGATATATTGCGATACTGCAAGTATTGCGATTCGTTTCTGCGATATATTGCGATTCATGTCCCCCATATTATTCAAAGGCATTACAAAAAATGAGGAAAATAAGACTGCTCAACTCACTTTAAATGTCACATTTAATTCTGTGAACAACATTGTCTTCTACACATTAACTGAAGTGCAAAAACTAAGAAAGGGTAGTGCAAAAACTTTGTCCTTTAACATTCAGTACACGGGACCTTTGTAATTATTTTCTGAATAGGAGACCTCTCACATGAACGCTGAGCTCCCAGCACATAACTTACAATTATTTAAATACAATACAGTAACATCAAGCAGACATAATAGAGTAACATAAACCTGAGAATAATCAAATAAATAAGAGTAACCTAGAGCTTCAATCAAATTGAAAAAAATAAAAAAATGTGTACTACTAGAGTTCAGTCGGCTGCAAGGTCATGACCCAAAATGTTAAATTCATTTGGGAATATTGGCATTTTTGTTCAGAAAAAGGAGTTGGTCAACATGCTCAGATGTTAAAGTGCTCCTCTGGGCCGTTATCTCCTGCAGTGGAGAACATCCTTTCCGCATACACACTAGGTATCTTTTAGACTCTGAAGGCTTTATATTTCAACCCCTGACAACATCTGGGTTTAGACGTTTCAACATTTTTCAAAGTTGAAATGTTTGTTGGGTGTTGAAATTAAATGCATCTACCTACCTGATCTCCACCTGTTTCAGTTTTCCTCTTCTACATTAACACCTCTGTTTAAGACTAAATACTGAATGCAAATAGTTATTTCAAAAAATTAGCTGTATGAAGATCCTTTCTGCGACATATTGTTACTTTGCTAATTATAGATGTCGAGTCATCTGTAATTTCTTGTAGTCGTTGGTTTACGTCCAGTAAACTTAAGACATACACTTCACTATGAACTTGGCAGAATTATGGAGAAGTTTGATTTCTAGATGACTTATTCCTATTGAGCTTGTTTCAGCCATTATGGGTCATCATCTCTAATAGATCTGAACAGATGCCACGGCACGTTCCATGTCGTAAAACTCCCATTCTGCATTTTTAAAGAGAGCTGTGAGTGATCCAAAGCAGAACTCCACGTCTGGTAGAGATAACAGGTGACAAGACAGGAGGCGCCAGTTCGTTGTTGGATCTAGTTGCAGCCTTGGGATACTGTGACAGACGTTGGATTCTGACACATCTCCGTGGTGGATGGGGAAGAAGAGGAAATTGAGTGATTTGGCATTGTTTTGGAGAAATTCCCACCAGTGGTAGTGCTCTCTCATTCCCTAACCCTCTCTGGAGTGGCTCTGACAGATAGACGGAGGAGACCTGACCTGAAACAAGTGGCTGTTTGATCATCTCTGCACCGCTTTCATTCTGTCACAAAGAGCTGTGCAAAATCACTTAATATTAAAAAAGATTTCAGTATTATTAAAGTGAAAATAAACTCACTGGTGCAAATGCATTATACATCAATAACTCTGACAAAATCTATTTTGTAAGTAAACTGATGAGCCGAGGGAAGAAAGAGAAATTGTGATAAGTCTCAAGAAGGGTGTAACGTATACCATGGAGAGATTTGGCATATGTCAGTGTGTGTATGTGTGTGTGTGTGAGTGTGTGTGTATTACAGAGACAGAGGGAGAAAGTCGATCCTAAAGTGTCAAGAGCAAGGAAGGAAGATTTTGACTCCGCTCTCCGAGCAAACCAAAAGAGATTCAGACCAACGAGTGTGAGTGCCAGAGTACAGACAGGCATTTGTGAGACTGTTCGATTCCATTTACTGATACAAACATTACATGCCAGTATATGTGTTAGGAACTCATGTAAAGAAAACCAGAAAAATGTCACCAAAATGTATTTGCGTTGGTTCAAGTATATGTATATACGTATATATAAACAGACACACAGAGACACACACACAAATATGGTCACTCACACACACATAAACCCAATGTTACCCCAACACCTCATAAAGTCAGAGACTGCCCACACCCAAACAAATTCTAAACAATCAGAGGGTTTGGCAGGAGCCGGCTGCTCCAGTCATTCCTCTAGTCTCAGTGACAGCTTGCCCTGCTCACCTCATCCGTCTCTCCTCTATAAAGAAACGCCTTGTGGGCTCAGAGCTCCTCACATCACTTCTCACACCCCTCAGACACTCCTAGGGCCCCTGGACCCTCCTCTGACAATTTAAGCAAGGTGTGAATACTATATTTATATATACATATTCCCTACCACGATGGCTGGTGATGGATTTCGAGAAGAATAATATAAGAGTAGCCTAACTAGAATTAGCGGCTCATGGTTGCATCCCTTCGTCAACCCGTCAAGTTGCAGAAAATGCATGATCACAATCTCCTCTTCTCCTCCTGAGTTATGGCCTTTATTAATGGCCAGGAGAGTGTTTTTGATGAACGTTATGATGTCACCGTGAAGTTGACCTTTGACCCTTTAGATATAAAATGTCCTCACTTCATTATTTGTATAAAATGCTGTCATAATTATTGCATGAAGTTTTGAGTTACAGCGAAAAACATGTTTTGCGCCATCACAGGGAGCTTGACCTTTGACCTTATACCACTCAAGTCTCATCAGATGATCTAACTGTCCAAATTAACAGTTAAGTAAAGTACATTTCTGCCAAATTGGCAGAAATGTACTTGTATGCATGTATGTATGTATGCATTTCTGAGATTCTGCTTTAACAAGAATGGGATAGACGGAAAGACAACCAGCAAACATGTTACACCCGTCCATGGCTGTCAGCGACACAGAGGCATGAAATAGCCTAACCTTTACACCCTCTCATATCTGTCTCCACTGTGACCTCCCCCGATCTGCAAAGCTTTGCAGATTTATAACGCAGTACACAGTGAAGACTGACATCGAGAGCAGAGTGGGCAACATCGAAAGAGTCTGAAAGTCATGACCAGGCCACTCTCCCACTGATTTCATTATTGTGCAGTTTCCTTTCTTCTTTCAGTTTTAACAAAACAGATGGACGCAAATTATCACTTCATATTCCCTGATACACACCTAATCCCTGTTTTACTATCACATTTACAATCACTGAAAACTACACAGACACATGCAAATCTGTACCTCTCCCCCATGCAGGGACAAATAAACTAGCAGAGCCTTATATAAGCCTCTCCGACTTTGCTCCACTGCTGTACCCCGCCGCAGCCGATTTAGCCAGGATTTACGCAGCCCAGTCACGGCGTCTCCATTAATTGCGGAAAGTGACACCATGCACGGTTATTACACGATTACGACATGACAGCTCTCGTTTTTCACCATTAAGAAGCAGACGGGCCTGTGCTCAGCTGCAGTGGGATTTCAGCACATGGGAGTGAGTCGGCAGGAAGACAGGGTTACACTGCGAAGGCCGCGGCCGCCGCCTGGGACACTAGGCTTGCTTATTTGCCGGCACGACACATGATGACACGAGGATATTTACCGTGTTGACGAAGCTGAACCTATGGTCAACGAGGACAGCAATTTGACAGGTGAACGGCCATCACATAAAAGTCACAAGAGCAAAACCAGTGTCATTTTTATTTGTTAATTTGTGTCTTCAGAAAGGATAGTAGGAAACATTGCAGCAAAATATTTACTTCTAATCCCAGTTGACATTTATTAGAAGTACTGCATGTCAAGCATTCAAAAGAGTAGTTTAGAGTTTACAGCTACGATTACCTTCATATGTAATATGTCTCCACTCGTATAAATAATGTCAGAGGGCACGGTAATCCCGAAGGACATGATGGGTATCTATCACTATCTGGTATAAGTAGGTATAAGTAATCTTTCTAGCTTTAGCAACTCATAACTAGCAGCCTGAAGTGGCTGTTACAGACTCTGCAAAATCAATGTAGCGTCAATTCAAAGATTAACGTCTTCTTCACAAAAAAGTTAACATGGCCACTTAATGGCATCCTTATGTTCTCACCTTCATCGGAAATTATGAGAAAAAATAGATTCGGCTCCCACTTCTATTAATTGCCTGCATGAAGTGAAGACGTCAGGGCCGTATGGATTTTCTGCCAGTGAAGTCGTGTGTGGCTGTCCCTCTCCTGATGCGAGAGGGTCTGGGGGCGGAGAGGGGGTAAGCAAGAGAGGATGTGAATAATGCATTACAAGGTATGAGTCTGGTAAGGAGCCAGGGCTGTGGGAATTTAGAGGCATTTGTGTTTGTCACACAAATCAGGAAGTCTCGCTGTGCGCAGAGGTAAATCTGAAACGACAGCTGAGAACGGAGGATGATTCCACGTCTTCTTCACAACTCAGGCTTGGAGGTGCAGGCGTTTGGCGAGTGAGTGATGGAGATAGATGGAAAACAGAATGGGAGAGAGGGACAGATAGGAAGAGTTAAATGGAGCAATGTCAGCCTTTTCAAAAAGAGGTCAAACACAATTGAAGTATTCAGTATGATTACAGTCCAATCATAGCTGAATAGATGAGAGCCAGAGAGTACATGGTACAAAACCATCATTACCTCACATTATGTGAACAGTTCTTTTTCAAACTGGACTTCATAAACATGATATAATACTGGTGTAGTGCCTGTTCTAAACCTGACACTCTGAAATTAGCTGTTTGCTTGGCCTTCAATAATACTGCTTATCAGTTTAAAGAACCCTGAAGCAGAGCCACCGATGCTGCACAAAGAGCTGTTCAGCTGTTTTCATGTAGATTGACTCAGTACACGAAACCCAGAACTGGATAATCAGTTGTCGGCTGTGAACAAGCTGTTTTGATCATCAACGTCACTTAAGTTGACGAGTCCCGGTTTCCACTGCTACAGAGCGCTAGTTGACAGTTTATTCAAAAAGTTTGTTAATTTTGAGCATAATTGTCAAACTCACACACATTTTAAAACTGCACCTTTAATGTCAGTGTGAAGCCAATAAGATGAGGAGTTCCTGAGATATGTGAGACACAGAAAGCCATATTATTAGATAGATTAACTGAAATATTATCTCTGAATCAACATTTCTACATGTTTTACGGTTTCTACTGCTGGACAGTGAGTGATCCAGCAGGGTTTTAAGGAAGAGTCATAAAAACAAGGCAAACATGAGCATGTGGGGTAATCAGTCTTACCAAATGTATAAGTTACATTGTAATCTTTTCAGGCCCAACTCACCAACAGAAATAGTTACCCCTGATGAACAATCTACTAGTGAACTGTGAGACTGTGTGATGAATAAGCCCCTCACTGAGATCAGACACACTAAAGATAAAGGCCATTGACCTCTGCTCAGGGGCAGATTCTCTTCCTGCCTGGCGTGCCGTGCTGCTCTGCGGCTTGTCTGTCAGTGGGGCTGTCTGTGCATGTGTGCACACAGGAGTCTATACGGGATCATTTGTGCATGTGTCTATCTATGCAGCGAGAGTCAACGTGGGCTCCTGGTGTAAGCCGGTGAGGCATGTCTGAGGCAGTCTGAAGATGGAAGTTGGTCTTGAAGATTTTCACCTTGCCTGATTTGAAAAGTGTGTGTGTGTGTGTGTGTGTGTGTTTGTATGTGTGAGTAGGTGGGGGGAGGGGGCTATGGGAATGGACATGGGAATGCATGTGGAGTGGCGCTGATGCAGAGGGTGCTGAGGTGCAGACAGACATTAAGCAGATCAGACTATGAGAGACCGAGCCCCAACAGCGTCAGCCCTTTTTGACCCTCCCAGTGAGTTACTATTAACTTGCTCCTTAATTCATACAATTATATGGATAAACCTTCAAAGCTTTAACTTTAAAATGTGCAACTTGTTTTCTTTTTTACTTTAATGCAATGTAGAAAGAAGCAACAGTGAGGTTTACCTAGTTTTTCTGAATGGAATACGTCTGCTGTGTCTTTGGCTTCACTCCATTTTTCTCTTATATCGCTTGCCATGATTGATGTCACTTCTCTGCTGCCCAAAGGAGTAAAAACAAAGGCCAGCAAAAACTCTAATGTGAACACAAAATTGATCACTACTGAGCCAGACCATCAAATCATCTGGGACATATATACGTGGACAATGTTCAACAAGTCTTCCCCAGTGTAGCAGTGTGAAGCAGTTTGCGGGCCTGGCTGCTGACTGCGTGTTACTTAAGGTGATGGCACAAATGCTCGGCTGCCAGGCTGGCAGACACATGCCAGACCTTTGCTTAAAAGGCCGTGTCAGGGGGTTAAGTGGTCATGAAAAAGGAGGCTGCGAGCCGCCGCTGGTGTTATTAGGCAGCATAGTTTCTCTGGTCAGCAGGTGGGAGGTGAGATCTGGTGTGAAGAGCAGGTGCCGCTCAGGGCCAGAGATCACAGCTGAACCTTAGGCTGGGATAAGCCCGATGCCACTTAAATTACACCCCCAGCACCACTCTGACCCTGCGTGGTGTGTATGTGTGCGAGGGAGAGTTGAGGGTATAAGTGTGAGAAACAAAAGCTGAGACATGGGGATGAAAGTGCAGTGCGTGTGAAGGAGCACGGCTGTGAGCGAGTGTGGGTTTTCTTTTTCCTTTAATGGTGAAGGTTACATGACGGTCTATATATTGTATATACATTAAAGCCCAAAACACTGACAGCTAAATAAAGTCCAGTCGGGAATGATGGCTAGGGGCATGTTTGTCTGTTTATAGTTCTTCTCATTCTTTCAAATTCTCTTTCAACTCAAACATCCAGCCATGAAGTGTTGATTTGCCTTGCTGCCAATGAGAACGCAAGATGAAGGACGAGGTGGTGTTTGGTCTGAACCCTGTGCCGACACATGTTAACGACATTTTGGGGAGGAAAAGAGAGGGAGAAAAGGGAAGGGAGGTAAGCGATGAAAGTGGCAGAGGCAGAAAGCGAGGGAAAAAGGGCAGGGGCGGACGCATTTATTTGATGATTACCTTTTTTGTTAGTTACAGCCCCAGAGACCCCCGGCACCAGAAGCACTTCCAGCCCAACAGAAATCATAAACAAACAGAAAGCGGTGGAGGAGACAGGGGGATGAGAGTGGACAGAGGCAGAAGCATGAGGCGCTTTGAGGATGAGGCGAGGTGAAGTATCGATCAGCCATTGACAAACACAATAGAAATTTTAGACGTGATGTGAGAGGGCCCCCATCCATAATTTATCTGGGGCCAAATGTGAGTGACGTGGCGTGTGGACAGGGGGGAGCACAGAGTATTGATCAGCGCAAGAGAGGGGTTCCACAGAGAAGACAAGGGGATGGGGGTGGGAAGGAAGGAAGGGGCAGAGAGGTGGAGGGGATGCAACAGAGAGAGATGGCTGAGCCGGGGGGGAAGTGAGGAGCAGGGGGGGGTGGGTGGGTGGGGGGGGCGTAGATGGAGCACAGGAAAGCCATTAAGGATGGCAGTGTTACCAGACACTGGCAGGAGCGGCTGAGAGCGCAAAACAGGCAAGCGCGAAGATTGGAGGACAGACAGAGAAAAAAAAAAAACGAGGGAGAGGTCAACACCACCCCAACCCACCCCAGCTACCACACCCCCTTTCCACCGCCCCAATCAATATGACCATGTCAAAACATAAAATGCATGCTTTTGCTCTTAAGTAAAAGGTGTCCAAGATTTTTAAAAGCATTGATTCGGGGGACGGGTCGATGGAAATCAAGGCAGATTTTCCTGTGCAAAGAGGGGTAATAACACTCAGCGGATAATAGCACAACAGTGGGGACTCGACAGTGTCTGCAAGGAGTGCACTGGTCAGATTACTGCACTCCACTCCCCCCCACCGGAAAGGTCACAGGAAGGGGGTAGGTCAAGGATTCAAGCGCTCTCCGCACAAACTGGCTTCGGGGAGTCGTCTGTGGGGAGAGTGAGTCGATGGCACTGGAGTTTTTACAGGAGCATTTGCCAGAAACATTTTACACATTAAAGTGAGGAGTTTGGAAGAAAGAAGTTCTCACAGGCTGGGCCCTGAGGGAGCGTGCACCATCAAACACCAGACGGAGCAGATAATTCCTCTTCTGCAGCGCGAACCACACAGAGCCAAACACATTTAACGAGAATTCTTTTGAGTGATATATTGTTGTTTAAACATGTCAGTTATCCTACCTTGAGGTGATATTGCTGTATTATTCTTATTTTGGCTCGGAGTTCTCTGTGCTCCCTGAATGAAAGTCAGCCGCCGAGGTGAAAAGGAGTCAGAGGCAGAAAGGGCTCCGGGTGGGTTCAGTGGTTAAGGGAAGTTTTTTCTTCTTCTGTTTCTTCTCCCTAATGTGGGCACCAGTGAGGCCCAGACAACCTCCGTGCCACCACTAGGGACACAGCAGCGCCCACAGGGAGCCAAACCCAAGGCGTTTAAAACACACCAGGCACAGAGAGACAGCAAGAATAACACAAGATGACAAAAGGAATAAAAACAAAAATCATGTCCCATAATCAGAAACAAAACTGGTGCCCACCACATGAAGGACGCTGCCAGTGTGCATCCATGTGTCCCCGGCTGCTGCAACAGTTAGCACAGCGGCCACAAAATGGGGCTTTCAGACAATGGCGGTACAACAGCAATTAGCCTTGTTCATGGGTGTGGCTATGCTCTGAAGACACTCATCTATCCGTGACCACAGAAGCGTATAATGAATGACACAACATGGCTGTGACACAATAAAATAAACAACATCTGGCTGAACTTAGACAACTCCCTGCCTCTCTGTTGACCCCTTGACTTGACACATAGGTCATGAAGACGGCTTTAATCAACGGCACAGTGCAGTCAAAGATGAAATGTTTTTGATTAATATAGAATTTAAATGTCATCTACATGGTCAAATGTTAATTTTGAAAAAGTTAAGATTGACACATTTACTTTGGCTTGGCTTTTCACACTTATTTTTTTGGCTGACACCGCTAAAGTCTGTTAGAGCGGAATTCCATTGATTCTCTGTTTATAATTTTAAGACTGACAGGTTAGGTGATTAATTGTGTGTAATATCTGGATACATTTGAACCGAGAATTTTCAGAACAAAGGTTCTTGTCTTTGTTTGCAATTTAGGAAGCACGAAAAGAATTGTGTGTGATGTGCTGCCATTATTACCTTTGAGGGCTTTGTCTACCTGTACTTGACATTGAGTTAATAGAAGGCATTCAGCTAGTAGCCAACAGCCCAATCAACACAGTTTTCAGCTCAGAAAGGCGTTTGCTTAACAAGTAGCATTACTTCAAAACATAATTTGGTTGGTTTTATCTAGATTTGTGTGTGTTTTATTTTTATGTGTAGCGAGAATGTGGGAAAAAGGAAGCTGGAGGGGGAGCTTATCTAGTCACTTGATCCAGGCTATGGTGGAGGTGATGACAGCCCTGGCTGTACCACCACGTGTCATATGATGAGGGGACGAAACGGAGAGTGACTGCCCCCCCCTCCCATCCTTAATGGACAGCAACTACGCCATTGGGAAGACATGGGAGGAGAAGGAGCAAGAAGAAGGGGGGTGGGGAAGAAGAAGAAAAAGATAGACAGGGTTAAGGAAGCAGAGTGATAGCTTTCATATGATACCCCATTCCATGTGATTCTTGATAAAAGCAGGCCTGGTGCACGGTGATGAGGGGTGGTGGGGGGGGTGAGGAGGGATAGAAGACGTACTCTGCTTCACACTGCAGTGGGCTGCCAGGCTCTCTGCTGGTACTCCAGCGACACTGTGTGAAGCCAGCAGGTATGGAAGCACTGTAACACATCCAAGTGTGTGTGTGTGTGTGTGTGCACTTAATGGCTTAATCAACAACCTAAACACTAGCCGAATAGGAAACAGGGATTGTTCACCCTGCCTCCCACCTTTTAGACAAGGAGTCCACACAAATAACTTATCCACATACACCTCGAACAAAGAACACAGCTCCCCCTCCTTTTGTTTAACAGAGTCTTCTGGTACACTGTATCAATAGCCAGCGTTCTCTATGGAAACAAAGCCAGATGACAGTCATCACTGTAAAGGAGAAGGGGCACAACCGCACAAACACGTCTATATTAATATCTTGTATTACTCCAGTCACACAAGATAATTGCCCAAAATAGATAAAGGGCCAGGCAGCATGCTAACACCCTCATAAATGCAGATGTTATGCGGATGATTTAATCACGGGTCTAACAGATGTTTTTAGGCTGCCCTCTTTCATTAAAAGCCTGCCACAGTAGACGCAGGAATCAAAGATTATTCTAGGAATTAGGATATGAAAAGCATGTTAGCTCAATTAAGGAAATTAAATTGTGTACATTAGACGGAGCCGTGTTCAACCAGCAGCGAGCATTTTGCCGGCGAGGCCACGGCATAATAAAATCAAAGAATCACAGCTTAATTGAAATGCACTTAAAAGGGATCATGCTGACAAATGCGATTGTATTGAGGCGCTAATGTGCCCACCTCCTCCCTGTCCACTTTAAATCCAATGAAATTGAAATATCCTGGGCTGCTGACCGCTTCCTGATACAATCAGCTGGCCAGCCGCACGGCACATGCAGAGAGGAAGAACAAGATGAGGGAAAAAATAGGAAGCAGGTAATCAATTTAGAACAGACACATCAGGACAAAACATGCACCCCCCTCCTCGCAGCTCCCGTCTGCTCACACACTCATATGATGTTGAGTTCACTCACAGATTTAAACAAATGAATAGGTGAAGTGTAGATAACAAGCCACCAAGCCTTATCAGAACAGTTGCTTCTTCTGTCAGCTTATAACAACTTGTGTTTGGAGAAGAGTTCAATTAGGATGCATTACACAGCCATCAGAACATGCTCTTACAGAGACATACATCTTCTTTATGTTTCCCTACACAGTCTCTTTTTTACAACACTTATCGGACGGCATGTTAACTTACACGCTCAATGGGAGGCCATCTACTGTCAGACACATACACTCGGGTGGAAATCCATTTTTTTTCTACCGCCACATCACTGGGACCTCAATCACTCATCTAGACTTAATTATTAAGTTTGTTTGCAGGTGTCAGGCCTGCAAGTATGTTTCCGTCCCTACAATACTGTGGAACATTAATATCTAAGTGGAAGAAAGAAAAGACATCTTCATTTGCGACTCTCCAAGGCCCTATCCTGCAGCCTACTTTTCTCTGTACTCAACAGAATATATTAGGCTGAATCAGAGCAGTAGTGAAGGCAAACAAAAATATCATCTTGCAACAACTCTCCCTTAACACTTTTATTTTATTTAGTAGTAGCTGATGAGAACATTGTACTTGAATTGCAAACACTAAATACCTACACCCTTTTTGAGCTAACACAATGTTTCACAAACAAGCCTTTCCCTCTACATATATATATGTAAGCAAACTAAAATAGAAGGTACACAGTTGGACTGCTGATATGGAAACAAAAAAAGTAATGTGTCTGCTATTTTTCTTGCCATTAGTGTGTTTGCTGCTGAGCAGATCAGTACTCTCTAAGGTAATTCTCTGGAGGAGCCACTAGGGGAGCTTCCAACCCCCTTTTAAACAAACTTGAGCATACAGTGTATGCAAACACACACACACAGATGCACACACAAGACAAAAAGAGAAACAAAGAGAAAAGGAGAATGAATGTGATCTTGTGTGTCTCAACTAGGGAGGATACTGCCATCTACATAAACTACAAAAAAGGGCACAGACACACTTCATCTTTTTTTATCATCACTGTGGCCTTCATCCTCACATTATTCAGCCATCGGCATGCGATTCTCACTGTTGACACTGCTGTGCAGATGCGATGAACACGCCAGCATGCTATTGTAGTACAGACTAATATAGCGATGGGAATACTCTGCACCCCAAAGTACAGAACACACCTCTATTATGCATTACACATCTAAGATATTTAAGCTCTTTGTAAGAGTTAAGTCTTGGAGCCGTGCCGTGTCATTCTGTGGGGGATGATAGGGAGCTTTAGTCATGTCTGTATTAGTGGGATGACTTCCAAAGCCTCTGGGATGGTGTGTTACAACCACCAGCTCCAGTCATTCCCTGCGTTGATACCCAACTCTGCCTGGCCCTAAGCACCAGATCAGAACCCCAAATAGGCCTTGCATTTAAAGGTGATAAGCCTTACCACAGAGACCGACTATTCACCAAATAAGATCAAGTGAATTGCTGTACTTTTTGTTGTGTGTAAGTCGAAATAAATAGAAAACACAGTGGGTTCAGCAGTCCGGTGTGGGGACAGAGCCGAGCAGCAAAGCTCCGGTTTCTGTTCCGTGCGTGGGTAGAAAAAGGCCGGTGCGTTTATTGTGCTTTACAAAAAGTCTTTGGGAGCAGAAGTGAGGTTTGAGACCTGTGAACATCAGCTGACCTGAATTCCAGGACACGTGTCGTCTTCAGAAGTGGGGAAGGCAGTGTTTTCCCTTCTTGGAGCAGGAGAACATGGTTCTCATTCTAAGATAAATACCGCCCATCTGTCTGGTGCTGTATGGTGGTGGGGTGTGTGTGTGCCAACATTGAAGCCCTTCAAGAGACACTTAGGTCTGTGTGTATATTTTCACAGTCTGATTGAAGTAAAACACAGCCTTTAATGTATCATTTCAAGTGAACACCGTGCCCAAATGAAAACACACACACCTACAAGCCCCACTTAATTGAAGGCTACAGATTTTCACATAGCAGACAGTTTTTTTTCCTCTTCTTCTCCTTTTTTTTCCGAGAGGGAGAAGAGAGTACTTTTTGAAATCAATATTCTCAACTTGTTTTCCCGCAAATTAAAGCTGCCATTCTCAGGCTGGTGTCACCAGGGAGAACGCCGAGAGACAGAGAAGGATAAGAACTGCAGCAGTAAAGTTTTATATTTCAAGCAAAGAAAAGATTGAAAAATAATCCTACATTATCTCGAAAAATGACTGAAAGAGATAGAGAGTGAGAGAGACAGAAAAACATATACACCAAAATGAAGCCCGGATGCTATTTTATGTTTTCTGCCAGAATGTGAAAGAACAATACAATAAGTGAAGAAGAATAAAGATATCATGACATGATCATAATTTCAAATGCACTTACACATTTGTCTTTGAGGTATAATAAAGTGTCGGTTATGATAACTTGCTCTTGACATACTTTCCAATTCATGAGAGAAGAATTTCCTTTGTACAAGTTTCGACCTCGTCTTCCATCTCAATAACATGCGACTGCCTGCAGTTAGTCTACATAACATGCAATTTACACACAAGACTGCACTCCTCATGCCGTCTGTGCCAGCAGACCATAACCGTAATTTGCCATAAAAACAGATACACTCTTCAGGAAGCTTGTAGTGCCTAAAAACCTCAATTAGGTTCATCAATTTTTGATGGAATGGCTGTGATAAGGTCTGGTCCCCCATACCCCCACTCACCAGCCAGCCCCATCCCTCCAGTGCCCCTGTGCTGGCAGGATGTCTTTAATTGTTGGCCCTAAGCACTGGAGACAGACAAGACTTTGTTTGCTCAGTAATGGATGGCTCTGTACCTAACACAATATTGAGGCTGGTTATGCAAGCATGGCTGCCGCACTCCTGGCGTGCAGTGGGAGTTGAATAGAGAGATGTTGACGGTGGTGAAGGACAATGGAGGAGTCATGTGATGAACACTCGACTGACTGGGTGTACTGGCGGTACTGGCACCTGGTAGGATAACAAGTGCTGAGACCTCCATCACCCTCGTACAGTGCAGTCATTTCTCTTCTGCATCGAACTCTTGGAACAAAGAACTTCTCCATAGCAGGCAGGAAGCCTCCACACCAGGCCAAGCTCTTTAAAACCATCTTGCACATACGGCAGGGCTGTTAAAATACAACAGGCACAAGGGGAAAACATGAAAGACAGTTTCTCCCTGAAGCTCTTCCTCCTTCCTCTGGTGTAGGCAAGCTACTTTCACCTTTGCATGCGGCGATTGCACCCTCTTTCCTCATCTGTGCTCCTCTTCCAGGACCTCCGAGCTGTCCTGGGAGGTGCCTTTACTAAGGGATTTCTCTTCTTTGACTTCCTGGGTAAATTGATTTTAATAGCCAACACTTGGGGCCTTTTCTCACGGTCTCCTCTTTCACCAGCGGCAGGCTCCGTCACGCCCTGCCATATTTCTCCACTCAGGACGTCTGGGCTATTTTCCAGGGCTATTGGAATAAGAACTGACGAATCCCTTTCAAGGTCCCAAGGAGATAATCTCCTGTCATTTCTGATTTGCATAACATTATTTAAAATTTAATGTAATGGCATTAAGCTATAGAAGACCCTCCCTTTTCTGAGAGCCCACATCTGGTTGCGTCTTTTGTGTGTCTGCGTGTGTGCATATTTTTGCACAAACTTGTGCATTTGTGTATGTGTATATGCAGAGACGCAACACAGTGGGAGTTCATTTCTGATGTGGTACCAGGGAGCCTCCTTCCTCCCTCTGCTCCCCTCTATCTGCTTCTATCTTCCCCGAGCGACCCCCACCTTCCAATCTGTCCCAGCTAACACTTAATATGACCACACCGCACAGAGATAATCAACAGATAGCTCAAAGCAGATGAAAGAGCTATCAGATCTATCCTCACTCAAACACAAATACAAAGAGACACACACACGCGGCAGCTAACAAAGTGCGTTCCAGGGTACTGGGCCAAGACATAGCCCAAAGGACTGCGGGCCGGATACCATTCCATTTGTCGGATCCGTACGTGTCCTACTTAGAAGGCTGCAATGGGACTCAATTAGGCTGGAACCAAGACGAGCTGATAAATTAATTTATTAATGAATACAATGGAGTGGAGAATGGAGGGATGAGCTTGCTCATTTCTTTGGGGTTGGCTGGGCCAAAGAGCTCCACTACAATAGGGGGCTTTGATTGCGAAGGAGATGGGTCAGAGAGGGATTATTGTGATGGAGACTTAAATGTCTTTGTAGAGGGTTTGTGAGGAGAGCTACTCCGGAAACAGTTCAGTTTCATAAGGTGTTATATTAAGAAAATAACTATCTGTGTCCGGATTAGGTCAGATCTAGTGTTGCTTCCCTGTTCATTGTTTGCACAAACATAAGCGATAAAGCACACACCTTGCATCAAGACACGATAGCAAGTAAATGTGTACACAACGTGCAATTGCTTTACTGATACACACACATACAAAACACACAGGCTCACAGGCAAATGCACACAGAAGCATGCCATTACAGTGCAGACAGAGAGGAACACAAACACACACACATGAACTAACACAGACACACCATCTCTATTCTCGGTGGCAGAGCATCTTCCACACATTAAAAATAAATTAATTCAGAGTCAATTTGGGGAATGTTTGGCGATGCAGGGCAGGAATACCATCTGAGCTCTGGGAATTGCAGATTGCTCCCCCTCTCCCCAAGGCATTCTCTTTGTCTATCTATTTGGTGTGATTAAAAATACAATGATGAATGCATATTTCTTCCAGATGAATAACTTGAAGGGGTTGGCAGCAGATGAATCAGGGAGCAGTGTGTTGGTAGAGAGACTAGCCAGGTCAAACGATTCACAGTCACAGCCTCAGTCGGCCGGACTTCCTGCGCATGAAGAGGAAAAAAAGGACGAGGGTCATCTGGACAGCAGTCCACCACAGAGAGCTGAGCTGGTTTGATTCCCATTAAATCTTCAGAGAAGATTTCATTCATGTTAAAATACATCATCTAATAATCTAAACCAAACCTCAATATTCCCATCTGAGGAACTGAAGTTTAACCCCTTTTCTCCAAATTAATTTCTAATGTCAGGTAAAGTCACCAATGAATCATTGTTCATACGCAGATGTGATAAATCGAGCATCTGGGCTCAAATATCAAAGTCTTTACTGATTAGAAGTTCATAAACACAAATGGACAGACAGCTGGATTGGCTGCCCACCACATGCACACCATCGTTTCCTATCAAAACAATTTAAGTTCAGACTGTACTTCATCACCATCATTGATAAAAACAATTTAACATCTTGCTACCATTTGGGGCGCTCAAAGTGAAAAGCTTCATCCCGGTCAAAAATGTAAAGCTGTGCAAAACAACCCCCCCCCCCCCCCCCCGCTGTGCACTCACAGTCACCCTAACACCATACATCTATATACAGTCAACCGAGCACCAAACGTATAAAGAGTAAGCCTTCACAATGGCTGGGGAGGCTCTGGGCTTGAAGGAGAGTGTTTGAGGCTCATATCCCCAGTAGGGATCCCTCCTGGCAGGGCTACTGAGTGCCCCCCCCCCCAGCTCCCGCACCCTCCCACTGCCCCCTACAAACCAGTGAGAGAGGAAGGCCCTCCTCTCCTTACATGTCAACTTCAGAGAGCATGCCTCTTGGTGCCTCAAAGCTTTGATACCAAAATAGTCCAGGAAGCCTCTGTCTTAAAAATGCCCCAGCAGACCTTTATTTCGAGGAAAGAGGGAGGGAAAGGGGAAAAAAGAGGCTGGAAAACACAGGAGAACTAGAATTATTACTAGGAAAGAATGAAAGAGGGAAAGTGTATAGGGTTTGAATGATTGTTCCAACACTGCAATGTGCCACTTTGGCAATGCTCCTAAATCTTAACCAAGAAATAGGTCTAATATTTTAGGACTAGATGGAGAAGCAAGGTGTAAAGGAGCTTTAAAGGAACGATAACACACTTATCTCCTCCGAGGACCTTGACTCCCAGGGCTTTCAGACCATCCAGTATGCACATGATTCATATATATGAATATTATATAAAAAATGATACCTATGGCACCTGAACAAAAAGACTGATTCAATAATACAATTTGTGGTGAGTTTAGGAACAGACAAATATTGAAGATTAGAGGTGAGAGGCTCTGTTTTAATGATCTGTAGCTGAAATTGGAGAGAGTGGAAAGAAAAAAGAGACGGACTGCCACAGTGAAATGTTTTGGGGGTGTAACATTAAGGTGGTCATGAGTATCTAAATTCAGATCCCCAGGTCTGAGGACTCTCTTCTCATTGGCTGGAAAACCTGGGGTCACCGGATGTGAGGTCTGCCATTGGACCCTTTTCCCCGAATCCAGCCCCATGTGACACTATGGGCACTTGGTGAAGTTAAAGGAACAAGGACGTTCAGAAGATATAAGAACATTGTTCCATGTGTCACAGTTAAAGGTTGTCATTCACTGAGAGCAAATCTTGCCACCAGATTGATAATGAGTTATTAAAGGAAGCGACATGACACAGAGAGTGCAGCCCTTCCTGTTGAGATGGTGATTGGCAATGACTGACAACCCTGATCCAAGACTTCAGGAAGCAGGTACATCTCAGTTGGGTTATATATATTGGGCAACAAGACATTAAATGGAGAATTTTGCCTGATAGTTGTATGTGCACATGTAAGGCTTGGTGGTAATTAAAATCCACTTGTCCTAAGGAGTAGATTTCTAGACCCTCCACCTGGACATGTTTGTGTTAGTGGGGTAGCTGCCTCTCTGCTGTAATATGTATAACAGGCAACATGACAGGCTAGGCATAAGCCAACTTGGTTTACTGGCACAAATCACTTGCCTGTTAGTAAGTAGGATCATGTTCGATGCAGTTGCTCGACCTGTTGCTTCTTTCAAGTCCAAGTTCACCTGCTAACTGCACACTGAGGTCTAGATTAGGTTGTTGATTCAGCAATGCCTAGCACTTGTTAGATGAAAGCACCCGCATCTGTCAGAATAATTGCTGAAACAGTGATAAATTAATGATCAAATTGCTCAATGTGTAGTACAGTGGCACTGCAGAGTCCTGTAAGTCCCACAGCCAAAGAAATAAGGATAGAGAGAAAGCGACAAATGGAAAGAAGGAGTGAGAGTGAAAAAGGAGGAAAATGTAGGAGTTTGTGCAATATGCCTAATACAGTGATGGCATTCACTGATGATATTACTCAGTTTGTACAACACATTTGAGAGCCCCTGAAACACTGGCCCAATGTCTGTGTTAGTTTGTGACAGTGTGCCTACATTGCAGTAAACACATACACTTTTAAAGACCAGCTTTTTTATTACAGACATACAAGAAAATGTTATCAAATCAAAAGACTTTATCCAACACTGACAAAATGTATTATTCATCTACAGGCTTTACAAAAGCATATTGTCTTTCTCTGTGTGTGCGTGTGATTGAATGTACTTTGGGGGACAAGGGACTGCTTATGGCTTCTGAGGAAAGAAGGAGATGATGTCAAAAAAGGGGTTTTGTAAACAACCCGTACTTGTGGGTTTTCGCTGGTTGAAAGAGGAAGTCACAGTGAGTGACTGGATACTCTGTTCTTTTCGGCACATTTCCATCCCTATTATGTCGTCCAGGCTTTGCGACGGAGTGCTGCTGCACCTCATCTCATATGCAGTTATCCAACTAACTACCAGCCTTCCCCTGCCGCTCCACTGGCCTTTGATAAGAACAGAGGGAAATTAAAATCATGAATCTGAATTATGAATCCAATGACAAGATAGCCTCCGAAGGCTCGTTCTCCGCACCGCGTCTCTTGGTTATTTTTCCTCCTATCTTTATCTGACTCTCGCTCACTTCTACTCTTGCAATTTATTTCTCTTTCGATCCCAGTGTTGTTCTCTTTCACTTTTTTCCCTTTATTTCAACTCCGCCCCGTTCTCTCTTGGTTACTGGATTCGACTGCTAGCATATTCCATAAGAGCAAGAGAGGCTGAGGGAGAAAAGTTTCAAACGACGATAACACACAGTTTGATAAAACTGACAAGGGACTCAATTAAGGCTTCCCTGTCAAAACAGGAGTGATATTTTATTAAGTCGCAGTGTGCCATTCGACGGGTACATCAAGCGACGCATCTGTAGACGAGAGGACTGCACCCGCCGAGTAAGAGGGACACGTGTTGCCACTTTCAGGAAACATCAGTCAAAAGTCACTTCATCACATCTGTTGAAAAATTAAGAGACCCCGATATTAGGATGCTCATTTCCTTTTTAATGCACAACCCTAGTGTTTGAGGAGAGACTCTTGCTGCCCCAATTTCTTTCCTTTTTACTTCAAACACATCCAAGCACAGAGGGTCCTGGTATTAGATTTTACAATCTGAACAAGTGTGGCCAAGACTCAGCCACATCTGAAAGGAAAACAACCAAAGGCCTGTATTGTCATAGTCACACATGCAGACTGTTAAGAGACGGCTTTTTAGGCCAACGAATGTGCTCATTAGAGTCTTATGTTTGAGTTGTGGTTCTGTTTCCCGGATTTTCGATACAGTGCTTATTCAGTATAGAACAGGTGGATTCAGTGTTTCAAAGCTATTGCAGTCAATTTTTCTGAGAAGGCACAAAATATGTTTTCTAAAGGACATTTGAAAAAAAACAAGCCCACCAGAAGTAAAGAACCATAGTTTATAAATTGTATGTAAGTGTAAATATCTATGTGTTTAATGAGGGACATTCTTGTCACAGGGAACACTCACTGTCATGTTATGACAAGAAAACTTTCACCACGACCACCAATACCAAGAAAAAATAAGAAATAACAGGTGTGAAAACTGCATCGGACAACAGTCCATAAAAACTGACGACAATTTAGTCTGACTAATAGAGGGGTTTCAGTCCGGATCAAACTGGACCATTGTTCTGTTCATTTGCAGTGTTAAAATTAGATCACTTACAAAACTGAAGAAAAACTATTTCAAACTTCTATTTCCAAATAATATCCCAGAGTGGAGGTTAGGATCCACTGATGTTTGAAGTAATCTGCCCGATTGCTCTAAATATGTAAATACTGCGGTGACACACTTGAGTGTAATGCTGTGTGATGGATGCACAGGAATGGAAGAATGAGGAGGAAACAAGGTTTTAGGGATCACAAAGATATTTTGTCACATGACGATTACTGATCAGCTGCTATAGATTCTATAGATCTGTGATCTGTGTACTGAACTGAGTCCAGTATCACACAGAGGGACGGACGGAACCGAACCATCTCAGTAGAAAAACAAGCATATAATAATAATTCTGTTAAATTTGATAGATTGGGGACATCACCGTTGTCTTTCAAATTAATAATCCTGCAGTTTTGGATGCTTAAAATACAAACGGTGGATACAACAAGTTCCCTCACAGTGTGAAGTGATTATACTGTGTGAAGCCTCCACCTTTAAATTAGATATACATTTAAGGCAGCTGTCTATCGTCCTCTCACTGTATAATCTACAGCAGCAGTGTATCAGTGTATGTACTTTATTAATGACATCACTGCTGTCCCATAAAATCACTCTTCCCCAATTTATTTTCATGAGGTGAACTGCATCGACCATTTATGGTTGAATGTGGGCGTGTAGGGGGCGGACTTTGAGGCGGATTCAGATACAAACATTTCCAGGTGGACTATGATTTATAAAGTAAAAATTGCGTTCAGGTGTGCGTTTGCATGCTTTTATAAAATGCACCATTTTCGTCAGCTTCTGATCCAAACCACACGGTTAAACTAGCCCCCGCTCAATTCATGATGGAAATTGCTTAAAATTAATGATACAAAATTGCAACTTAGTGTGAAACTACTTTTGAGAAAATAGAGAATAAAAAAAATGATCTCATTACCACTGTGTAAATATTTAGTCAAACTTTATAATAAAGAAAACTTTAACTAAGACTGTCATTGAAAAACGACTTTTCCACAGACTAATTTCTCTTCACGATGACAGTTCACCACCTCCTTTCTGACAATATCAGGACATTCTGATGTAGTATTTCAGAGTAAAAGCCCATGACACATGGTATTTTCCCTGTTTTGCCCCTTGACGCAGCCCAGGTAGGTGACGATAACAGCACATACGTCATACAAACTTCTTTAGTGCACTCCTTATACTGAAATGTGAAACCCGAACTAACTGAATGAAATGAATACAATGAAACAAAGACAGGAACCTTGGTTTGAGGTTGTGAAAACACCCTTAAACTCCTTTGAAAGACTTGTTACTTATGTATCTCCAATACAAAAATAACTAACACAATTCTATGACTGTATTTTGTACATTGTGCAGGTATATTTGCACGATATAGGAAAACATGCAATATACGATGACATTGTTGAATGTAGCGATGACAATATGACATGTGATAAAGAAGAAAAACGTTTAAGAATACGGTGTTTAAGTCTTTCTGCTTTGGTTTCACTGCTAACATAGACCCCATAAAGTAAGTGGTCTATGTAGACACTGAAAAAATGAATTCCAACAACATGGTTGTATTGAATAAATCCCACCTGGCTGGACGCAGGTACCACGGACAGCTCCACAGCCGGAAGGAGAGGGCGCACAGCGACGAGAGAGCAGCAAGTTCGGTGTGTGTGTGTGTGTGTGTGTGTATGCGTGTGCCGTTACCTTTCGCTCAGGTTCTCAATTCTTTCATAGTTATCAATCGTTTATAGAACTCAATTTGGAAGGGACAAACGTGATCACGAGCAGTTTCCACTGAACTAGAATTTTGTTCGGAGGTGGAGGCCGGACGAACATGCAGGAAAAGCCCTGGACAGGCCCATCAATGATTTGAATTTCTTTAATTTATCATCTGGTGCAGTAGGGCTCCATCTGATTTATTTTACTCTGTTACTCGCAACTGTGATGTGTGGCTGCTGTGGCACTGACCCTAACACACTTTACTATTGTTTGCATATACAAATTAAAACTCAGTCTACCGTTGCACTCATTTTAAGTCGCTCTGGATGAGAGACTGTAAAATACCTGCAATGTAAAATGGAATGTAGCTTTCTTTGTCTATCTCTGCAAACACACTTGATGTTTGTGTGGACAACTGAATATATATATATTCACCAACTTCTACCCTACTTTAAATTTCTTTTTAAATAAAAGTAAACTTAATCCCTCAGAGAGAGCAAACATGGTGGTGTTGTTAAAAAGAAAGCAGCAGCGCTCTGATGTGCCCGGGAGAGGCCACAGCGTTACAGTAAGATGAAACTTTAATTCTCAAGTCTCTCTTGTAATTGAGATTGCTCTTGTAGGATGTTGTGTTGCCGAGAAAAAAAAGATTCTGTCCATCCCCACATCCCCACACTATACATATTATGCGTGTGCATGGGTTTACATGTTGTACACAAGCCCGGGTCTACATGCCATCTTGCCTACAATGTAACAGAATTGTTTGTGTTTGCCTTCATCTCCACGAATGCAATGTCTGTGAGTGTACATGTGCACGTGTCTGTACCTGACACTCGGTTGTACAGGAGCTCAGTGCTGACCATACATAGTCTGTTTCATCTAGAACAAAAGCTCTGTTGGAGGACACAAAAGGCCAGGTTCAAAAGCATCGCAGGCGTCAGGAGCCCAGGCCTAGATACATGAAACAATCAGTGTAAACTTGTCCACAGCTAAGAGGGCTGTGATGCACCTACAACTCTCCTCGTGCTCAACTGCAGGCACCGCGCTGTCCTCAAAAGACAAGATTAAAGCCCTCAGTAGATCAAACACAATGTTGGTGATTAGCACAAAATAATGTTTTTTGTGTTTCTATCATTGATTAATACGTTGCTCCCAAGACGAGCGGCACATCATGCATCATTTATGCATGATGTGTACGACTGGAATTGCAGCCTCTCTGCCCTGTGCGGCTGGCATGCGAGTGTGTGTGTGTGTGTGTGTGTGGGGGGGATAAGGCAAGGGACATGTGTGTGCTTGTGTGTGTGTGTAGGGGCAGGTTTTCTCACATACAGTGTGGGTGTGGAAATGAATCTTATATGACAATTGCAATGAGTGAGGGTGGGTGTGTAACTCATTCGTAAGGCCACATCTCACTGACAGCTACTGGAGATACAATGATGGATTCAGGCATTGACAAGCAGCGGTGCTGTTTTAATGAAGAGAAAACTCCACTCACACCCCCACACACACACACACACTATAAATGTCTGAAGGTCCCACCCTCCC
This sequence comes from Limanda limanda, assembly GCF_963576545.1. Taxonomy (NCBI): domain Eukaryota; kingdom Metazoa; phylum Chordata; class Actinopteri; order Pleuronectiformes; family Pleuronectidae; genus Limanda; species Limanda limanda. Next base: position 14,135,327 of record NC_083638.1, read on the forward strand.
TCCCGCTCTGTTATTCCCTCATTTCTCCTCCCCTCCTCAGTCCTCCATCACTCTCTCCTGGATATTTATGACTGATTGATCCGTCAGCGCTCTTGCTAAACAAATGAAAGTTGCAGCTTGTGCTATGGAGATGACGCTTTCATCAGGGCTCAGCAGGATTGGTTTGAAGTGCCCCCCCCCCTTCCCTCGTGCACCAGCGCCGAACTTGATGAGCTAGGACTCTGGAATGTGACATTTACATTGAGTCACCACATGTAGCCAAATTGTGTTTGTTTTTCAGCTGAATCAAGCTGATTGGGTGTTATAGGTGTGTCATGGGATTATGTAACACAATATTTATTTCTGTGTGGCTGTCCTTGATGCAATTTGGAGTCGCTGTAATTAGACAGGAAGAGTTGAATGATTCATCTCAGCAAAGAAAAACCCATGATTTGTAACATGAGTGGAGGCGTTACCATGTAACAGTATTTCTATCACAGTACATTTGAGTACATTTTATAGACTTAGAGCTGCTGTTCCAGTAAAGATTTCACCTTCTTCGACTTCCCAGTAAACAGCCACTAAATATGACCATAGAAAGGTATTTTGCTAGACTCTAGCTTTTAGGGTTAGACTTTGTAATTGAAGCAGTAGATGAAGTCTTTTAAGTTATCACTCATTTTCATTTAAAGCCTTCATTCACAAAAACATGTTGTTATTCTTATGTAGACATTGTGGACCCAGACAGTGATACTTCTTAATAGTACCACAGGCGTTCAGCTATAACTATCCCCTCACAGGCATGGTCCTGAAGCTCTGTTCAGTTCCAACAGGGCAAGAGATAACCAGCAAGTTAAGCATGAGGGTGTCAGATAATGCAATGGCTGAAAGTGTCATGGTCTTTGTGTAAGTGTGTGTTTGTGTGTTTTGTTGGTGTGCTGTTCCCACTTTCTACCTGCAGGCTGTTCTGGCCTGAACAGGAACCAGTGTGTTGTAAGCCCACGGGCACTGTGTTTAGTTTGGCCTGCCTTTGGTCCCCTCTCCATCCCTTTGCTACTTTCACTTTGAAACCTGAAACACCTCCGTTAATTCATTCTCTATGAATGTATCAAGCTTTTTTTTCCCTAAATTTGTATTTATGTCATTCAACAATGTTTCTACATAATTTGATCCTCAGAGGCACGCAGGAGATCACTGCTCACATTTTTGAAATAACATATGTTAAAAGTGATTAACAAAAGGGGTTAAAGGAGAGACGGACATAAGACACGTTGTCTCAACGATCTATGTGTCTCTGATGGTGTCAGCTCTTTGTCTCTAGCTTCTGTTTTCTCTGGAATGACTGCACAGGAACAAATAAATAATCAGCACCGTGGTGGGTGTGCTTCAGGAGAGCATCAGGTCTATGGCAAAAAAAATAAACAAAACTTCAACACAGGATGCTTACGAGAATAGACAAGCAAAGAAGGACCCCCTAGAGTTGTAGTAGTTGAATTGAATAACTTATAACTAATTTAATACTTTGTCAAAACAAATGACCCTAATGGTGTTTTTGTTGTGTAAATGCTTGTCAATAGAAAGTGATTGCATTAATTGCAAAGGATCCAAATCATTACTTTATTAACTAGAAGGGTTCCTGCACATACCTCCACAAAATCTAACACCCTATCTTGCTGTGTTGAAAAAATTATTCCTGGAAGCGCTCATTTATCCAGATCCAATCCAACATTGGGTTCTCCACTGAGTCATTTACTACCTTGTCATTACTTTTCATGGAATTGGGCAGTGTTTCAGTGTTTGAATCCTGTTGAAGGACCTTTATATGAAGTCTGAAAAGTGACCGAGGGGCTAAAGGCAATGAAAACATTAAGGAGGTATTAACAGCTTCCATGACACAGAAAGACACATATGAGTTGAATCAATGGCATTTTGCTCTCACAATTTAAAGCATAGTCAAAAGAAGAAAAATAAAAACAATTACCCAGATCCGCAGGATGATTTATGCTCATTGGGTATTTGCTTGGCTACTTCTACAACACCCAACTGTTGCACAAAGGCTCTACAAAGAAACGTAGTGCTCAAGCTCTTATTGATATAACTTTACAACAGATAGGACATCTGTTGTGAGGTTATATCAAGGAGATACTAATTCAGATGAGCAAAATCAAACAATGCCATCTGAGGTTCTAGGTCCAACCCTTGTTTTGTTCAAATTACCTGCATCTTGCCATAGTCTCACATGCTGCAACACATAAACACACATGCACAAAATGTTTAGTCTCCTCTAAATATGTGTGTATCCAAAAGTGAGAGGTAAACAAGTTTAATCATCCTGTTCCGTGTCGGTTCCACTGACAGTTTGTGTTAACAAAACAGGAGGAGATGAGAAAGGTGGAGCACCAGGGTTTTTACCCCAGCTGAAGCTATAAGTAGAAAAAACAGCAATGAAGAAAAGACAACAACAATAAATAGTTAGTTGGTGATGTAACACAGCCCTAAAGTGCTAATTGGATACACATTTGTGGAGGAGAACTTAACAAGCCCTTAAATTGTGCATTAATCAAACAAAGCTTAATATGAACTGACAAGAAGCTTGGCAATCTGGCAGCCATCTGGAAGACAAGCCTGTCAGTCACAGAGAGGTGAGAAAGAGGGATGTCTGAACTCTGGGTTGACCTCAGAGAGAGGGAGATCGCAGGGAGAGAAAGAACACAAGATAGGAAAAGAGACAATGAGAGATAGAGGTTGAGAAAGACAGTGAGGGAAGTTAAGTCTAAAGGTTACAAAGACAGAGATGAAGAGTACAGAAGTTGATTTGGAGATTGTTAAAGATGGCGGGTCAAGTAGCACTGATGCCAAAACAAGGTCAGTTAGAGGGATGTGTTTTTGACAGCTCTGGTGAAAAACACTGTCAGGGTCATCATGTCTCAACTTAACAAATAGCCACGTGTACACATACACACACAGAGGACGCTCATTGGCATAATGCAGCCCTAGCTCCTTACCCTAACCTTAATTCTAAATTCTAATTCTTAACCCTAAAACCAAGCCCTTTAAAAAAGTGAGGAATGGTCAAATGTCATCACTCTGTCGAGACTATGCTTATAATGGTATATAAGTACAGGACCACACACACACAAGCTATTTACACTGCACACCTCACACACAGCCACACGGCTGCACATGAAACCACACAATCTGCTCTCAAACATGCACTGAAGGTCGGACATCTTGCAAAAATTATGAGTATACAAGTGTTCAAGTCAGTTGCTGTGGACATTTTCTGACACTTCTTCTGCCGGCTCCCGAGTAAAATGTCCAGAAAATATGTGTTGATGATGTATATGTCACTGCTAGAATACAAATATCTCAGGATATTAGGTGCGTCTTTTTATGTTGTAGGTGCTACAACATAGAAGACGCCAACGAAGACACTTGGAAAGAAAATGAGATTTGACTTTTCGGGATAAGGGCCAACACGTGTGTTAATGTGGTGTAAACAAAAACACTGCTGTGTACGTGTGTGACTCAGACATCTCCTGCTACGTTCCTTATATGTTTGCAGAGCTTCTCACAATCATTAAACAAAGACGAATTATTTAGGTCTCTAACAGACGCATACTACAGTATAGCAGTTTTCCGACATGACCTGTGGGTAAAATCTAGTGAAGTTGGCTACAGACTTAACCCAGAGTTTGCCTTTCACACATAAATCCTCTGTATTATTCAGGTGAGAGGTGGAGCAGCAGGACGAGGCAGGAAGTTAACTCTGTTGCAGAGATAATGTGATTTTGTTTACAGCACCCCGACACCATCGTCAGATCTTATCACCACAAACTCTCTTTAAATCTTCATGGGGTCTTCTACATGTGTGGCTCTGCTTTTTTACTGGGATATTTTTTTTTTTTTTTGGTCTCTCGCTTGTTAGACGTGTCATCAACCCCCATCGCTCGTAGTGAAATCAGCGGGGGATCCTGCTTTTTTCACTCCTCGACTTCTCCTGGATTTCATACTAGGAGGTCAGGCGGATGAAGTTTGTGGAAACTGCGGAGCATCTCACTCTGACATTTCCGTTCACACATGCACCTTCTCCAGAGAAAATACTGAGGAACTGCAGAGTCCAGTGCAGGTCTGGAAGCAACTTTTGATGCGTATTCCAACAAGTATCCAACACACACTTGTTTAACCCAGAGGAATGGGCTTCACAATTAACTTGCGGCATGCCTGACTGTAGTGTGTATCCTTAAACCCTGTTGACAAGCTGAGTTATTGTAGATTATATTGTCAGTTGCTATAAGTGTGCTGTGGGTGCACACCAAAAGCCTACAATCAGAGAGTTCTCCAATTGGAGCATAGTAACAGCGCCCGGCTGATTGGTTGCCATCTGCAGCTGCTTCACCCGGCGGATGGGGACACAGTAACGAGAAAAACAAGAAGAAAACTGACAAGACTGTGATACGAGCAACGAGCGATTCTTCTACCAGCTAACTCTGCACTTTGATTCGCTCCCTCCAGTGCTTAGAGCGATTTTGATTTTACGCGCCTGTCGTGTACCCAGACTCCTTTTCTCCTTAAAAATCCAATTCTGATTTCACATTGTTCTTCACCTAAGTTATGTATGACAAATGCCTGGGGCCAAATCACCATCAAAGCCGCACATCGCAGGAACACAGCGCTTCCGAGCTTCTTAGTGATGACAGATGTCACTTTTGAAGTGAGCTAGGGGATGAAAGTGGCGGGGATGTGACGGGCAGCATGAGGACAGCTTCTCCACCGCGACCTGCCATCATCAGTGTGTATGTAATGGGGAGAGACTGGAGGGGCCTGGTAGCTCCAACGGCCGTCTGGGGTGTCTGGCTCGGTGTCCAAAAGTGGCCAAGTCTTACATGTCATAGGCACCTGGCCTGCAAGCAGCCAGCACCCAATCTGGCAGCCCAACAGCCAGTCAGCCAGCATGGCTGCGAGTCAGCCAGCCAGCCAGCCAGCAGCCCATCATGCCTCTGCCACCCGATTGGGATGGAAGTGTCTCTCTCCGTTACACTGGCTGCTCTGCCAGTGGATTCGTCAGGGTATAGAGAGAATAGCTAATCTGAGGGAACCAGCGGCCCAGAATCAAAGGGCCACTGGCTTCTGTCTTCCTTGTGTGTTGCAGCGCTCACCTGGGTACTATCCCCGGTGTGACAGAGCGAGCAGCAAGAGGACTTGGTAAACAAGGCAGAGCAATGCAACTTTCAAACAGAGAGGCAGCTAGTGCAGGGAAACCAAAACAAACTCTTAACTCAGGAAATTCACAGAACATTTTCCCCCTGCCTTCTCCACTGTTCCCTGTGTCTTTATTGTGGCTTGATATGTCACCACTGTCTATATCTCCTACTTACTCAGGACTTCAAGTGGCTGTCTCTATTTTGCTGGGCCATAAATTATTCAGTGCCATGTGTCTTCTTAGTATCTGTGCTTTCCATCGGGTTGCTATCTTATACCCTCTTCTGAAAGAAGGGTTGGTGCTTTGAGACAGAGTTTGCAAAAGGTAACACAGGAACTTCAGCACCGACAACCACTTTCTTAGTAGGAGCTCTTGTCAAGTACATATATTTGTTCCGGCACAAGGAAAATATGAAAAAGAAAAACAAGAAAAAAAGTTGTATCTGAATACAACATGGAAACCAACAAGCTCCACTGCTGCTTCGACAACAACTTGGACTAGTATCTGAGCTAAAAATAATGACAGCACTCCACATGGAGGAGTATGTGTTTTGTTTCCCCAGCGTCTGTGTGTGTGCATGTGCGTGCATGTGTGTGTGGAGAGCCCAGGGAGCCCAGTGTATGTAAATAGCCATATGAGACTGCATAGCATTACTGTCCAGACATTGAAGAGGTGACCTGATCCCAATTAATCACACAATCCCAGGGAGAACTGTCACATCCCATCTCCATCAGCAGTAGCATCCTGTTCTGTCTCCCTCCCTTGTCATCCTCTGTTCCACCATCTCCTTTACTCTCCCCTTCTCTCTCACACACACACACACACAGCACCCTACCCTACTAGGCCCCATCATCCCCTCACCGAACTCTCCCCCTACCTTCATCTCCCTGCTTTTATTCAAACATACAGGGTCTAAAGCTGACAGGTCAGCTGGCATGGGCCAGTCGGTCCCCACCTGTCCCCTAGCTTCTCCCCCCAGAAGGCAAAGTGCCAGAAGAGGAAAGAAGAGGCACTTCTATCTTTACAGCTGCCAAAACAGGATGCAGCCTTAGGCTTCCTACCCCCCAAAGAGACAAAGTGTTTGTATTGCATCGGTATCAGTGAAAAAGAGCATCAATTTGATGGTTTACCACACTCTTCAACATGAGCACACTGGGGTGAGGATGGTGACAAAAAGATTCAACATGTGGAAGAGGTCGGTTGTTTAATTAAAATACTGTATCACACGATGCTGGGTATTTGTAATGCCAGTGTTTTATACAAATCCAAACAAAGAGTGAACCATCTTTTAAATTGTGGCATGCAAGTAGATAGTTACTGTTCTCCTGACTGTCAAGACCACAGATGTAGGTATTTTGAAGTGTATAGTGATGAATGTGTTGGTGTGTCACACAAATCCACACACACACACACAAGCCGTAAAAAGAGTATGATTAAGAAAGTGTAACAGGCAATATGATGTGGTGAGTATGTGTCATTTTATATCTGTGCTGTCACCTTGTATTATTTGCAAGAGGAAATGTGGTCATAGAGTGTGGAAAAAGATGGAGAGATGAGCACAAAAAAAACAACCATCTACCTGACATTTGTGTGTCTTCTGTGTGAACTGCAAATCATAGGATTGGTCTAATGAGGGTTGTCTGTCAAACCTTTCAGAAACAATATGTGTTTTTACAATCTTTTCTTTCTTTAAATACATGGATATACAAGTGAAGATCAAAACGCCAGCCATGTCTATGAAAGTGGAATACTGGATACAGGAGTCATGTCGTAGCTTTAACTTGATTCATCCTGATATAACCATTCTGAGTATTCCCTTTGAAAAATGGAGAACTGGCATCTTGTGGAATCACAGAAGAAGTCAGGAGACTATGTATCACATGTTGTTCAAGTTCTATTGTTTCACCCATCTATCTGCAGCCTGATTCACGTCAGCTCGTTCAAGCTGTTCCCTTTTGTGCTGTTACAGTTACAGGACTGTGACATGAAATCACGGGTGAGAAGAACTACAGGGTGAAGGAAGGTATTCTGCCCCTCATTCAAACCACTTCTGACAGTTGAAAGTTTCAAAAAGTTGCCGAGAAATAAATTCTTTGCCGCCATTGCTCAGCAAAGTTTACATAAAATGAAGTGCAGCATAAAACTATGGAAGTCTTCTAAGCTATTGAATTATACTTCAGAATATGCCTCTGATTCAAAGAGGTTTCATGATTAGCTCAGGGTCTCTCACTCACTCTCTTACACTCTTACTCTTCTATTCATTCCTGTTTGAGCATCCCCCTCCGCAGCGTCTATAGTTCCTCATTAGTGGTTGTGTCTGTGGATGATTGCAGGTGCTGTAAAAATGTGTAAGTGTGCCAAGAGAAATGGAGCTGGGAAGCATCGGGGCCATGGGGCCATTGTAGCGCCCACAGGGGAACCTGTAGAGGAGAGAAATATTGCATCTTGGGACTCAACCTTAGAGAAAAGAGGAGGAGAAGGGGGGTTATGCATTCCCAACACACCATAAACTCCCCTCCTCTAACACATCTTGAGTTTTTCCCCAACCCTCTCTCTACCAATTTCCTCTTTTCAGCGTGCCATAGAAAAATGGAAAATTGGAAAAAATGGAACAGTGGGATAAGTATTTATGATGGTAATGAGGCCCCATGAGGCTCTCTCCATCTTAAATCGAGTTAATCATCAGGTGAGTGAGGGCTGTTTTACTGGGAATCCACAAAAGACAACAGCGAGTGAAGGTATGTGCAACACTCAGATACACATCTCTGATAGCACCTGCAATACTATGGAGGCATTAACCTTTACCAGATTGAGAAAAATCTACTCCTCTCCTCTGAATGGATTTAAACTTTTCTCCCAAGTGACAAACCCGTTTCAAAGAAAACTTTAACACAGCTGTGTTGTTGACTAGCAACGAGAAATGAAGCAGAATTGAACCCAGCAGTCAATGCCTAATTCATTTTCAGTTTGCACTGTAGTTAATGAGAAAATATTCTGACTGGACTGACTTAACAGTGGTATCAACAAGTAACTCCTACATCAGAATCAGAATTAATTATAATTAACTATGTAGTTACATCAATCAGTGACTTTTTATGAGTTGTACATTAAGCTTAAGCTTTTGCAAATACCTAAAAAAAAGATATGTTTACTGTCAAGTTACAAAGATCTCTAGCAGCTGCTGGCATTATAGTCCTTCTCTATTGAGAGCAAGGGGGGGGGGGGGGGGGTGATCAGCTCAACAAAATGTGGGACTTTAACATTGGAGGCCACTTCCTGTTTCCTACTGGCAGTCTATGTTGCTCTCTTTTAACCCAGAGCATGATCTTTCCCTGACCAAGTCACTTTTGTACCTAAACTTTACCAAGCTACTCTGGCTTAGTTAAATATGTTTGTCATCCATTACAGCAGGTGCTTAAAATTCAAGGCATCAGATAGAAAAATACATTTTTTTTATTGGACTCTTTTTTTACTGAAAAGAAAGGAAAAGACGTAACTCAAATGACAGAGTGGTGGCACAGCCTAAGATCCATCCACTGATCCCTTGTAAGCTATTGCAGGTTTTTCTTAAATTTTGTAGGAACCCTGAACATCTCAGCTGCTTTGACATATCTACTGTAGACCCAGACCTGGTAATTATGAGCAACAAAGCTCACTGACCTTGTCAAGATCTCTCTAGCCCTCTCCCAGGTAGCCCAGTGTATGAGAGAAGGCAGTGCATTCTGTGGCTGTTTGGTTTTCCCCAACACACACACACCTGGAACATGGCTGTTTACCTTCCAGGTTAAAGGGCTGAAGTCAGTGACAGAAGGATATTTAACAAGGAAGCAAGGAAGGTGGAGGAGGATGAAAATGCAGGAAGAGTAATGTTAATGTGAGGGAGTGGGGAAGAAAGTAAGGAGGCTGGTAAAAGAATGACAGTACAAAGCAGAGGGAGGGCGTGAATGGGGGTCACAGAGTGATGAAGGGGTTAAATGCCACAAATGCCATGTCTCAAGGCCTCATAAAGACAAGCTCTGCATTGCTCCCAAGGTCAGGGTATGCACATATGCACCTGTGCGATGGTTTTGTGGGTGGGTGGCTGGGGGATCATGCGAGTGCTTCAATTAGCAAAACACACAGTCTAGTGTAGTTAGCGCATACTGTCTGCAACAAATGGCCTCGCAAAAATAAAGGGTGCAAAACTCCTAATGGGGATTAGAGATAAATGGATGCTTTTAGCTATGTCTGCAACATATTGACAATTGAAAGGGTTCAGAGTGAAGGCAGGACAATTCTTGTAAGTGTAAGAATGTTCTATACTGCCACTTTAAAGTTGAGAATAGTACAAAATGTGTTAATTTTTTGTACATACCATTCTGAAATATAATCAACAGAGGACATTTATTAGGACACACCTGGTCTCAACATGCTGCATCACAACAGCTCAACTCTGTCCCATCTTGACTACCCCTTAAAATTAATTTATTCATTCCTGAGTTACGAAGGGTGGATCCTTCTTAGGCCAACCTGTCCCATGATTCATTGGGCTTCGATGACAAACTGTTCACAACTATAGATAATGGTGGTGGATAGCCAAAAGACCAAAAGGTCAGATACGTACATATTTAAATGTAAGTTTCAGAATTAAAAAAACAAGAGGCGTTTAAAGTGACTCATCTCCGGTGCTGGGTGACAGTAGTTAGAGCAGAACAAGCTGACCACGCAAATCACAGAAATCCTCCATAGAGGAGACCGTCTCCTTTCTGTTCACCCTGCACATCCTCCGAATGATTTAGCCTTTGAATTAGGGTCGTCAAAAAGGTGGTGGAACAGTTAGGGCCAAAGAATTATTAAATCATATCGGGATGTGTTGGGCTCTTCATGCTGAAACAAAATTAAGTTGCGGGTTGAACATGCCAGTCGCCAACCAACCTGCATCAAAGACCCTCCAGCAGGCTGGCCAGATCCCATGGCTGGATGTGGTCAAAGACATCTTCAGGAGAATGCAGGTGGAAGCATTACAGCCTTCAGTGGCCACCATGATTGCTATGGTAACTGAGCTATCTGGAAACATCTGAAGAGCAAAACCCTTATCTACTAAAGGTGGGTGGCAAAAAAGTATTTGCTATTTCCAGTCTAACAAGTGAGGCAGCAATGAATTTGATAATTAACACAAGCCCTTCACAAACATGCAGACATTTGCACATGGACTGTGTGTCCTGTAAAAATACACACACACACACTGATTGAACAAGCCCAAAACAGAACCAAAGCCAGACAATGAATGTGAAAGGGTTAAGAGTCTGATCCTTTGATCACTCTCAAGATCCAGGAACTTTGCCACCTAAACCATTATTGTCCCATGAACTTAACAAGCAGAGGCAGCCTTCAGCCAATTACAGGGAGGCATTAGCGTTAGGCGGGTGTGTGTGTTATATGAGACAACCAATTAAAATCACTTATGGGTCGGGTAATACCTGGTGATTTAGACTTGAACAAAACGCCTTTGGGAGGATTATCCCTTGTGTAACCTGATCTTATTCGCTTTCATTCGAAAACACACACACAGGTTTGTGAACCCGTACTGTTGAGGATTGCCATTGACTTCCATCCATTGTGGAGAGTCAAACCCTAACCCCGACCATTATCAATTCATGCCGTTACCTCAATTCACACCTTACTGCTTACCTAAACCAGGATCTCACTCAAGTTTTGCTTCATTAGGACCCAGCTTTGGCCCCCATTGAGGACGACCACTGAAGCTACAAGCTTAGCAAACCCTGCAGACACGGACACACACAAACACAATAGACAGATGACAAGACAACTGGACATTGGGCTGCATCCCTGTACATGCCTTTGTCATTCCCAGACAGGCAATTATGAGGCATTCTCAAATCGACAGACAACAGATATAGAGGATTGTTTGCAAACCCATTGTTGCAGATTCACACCCACTTTTTTGGCTCTGCCACCACTTGCCTTCCTACTGACCTTCTAGCCTCCCGCTAATCAAATTACATTCTTTCTAATACTATATTTGTTTCTCCCATTTTAGTGCATCTATCATGATGAAAAGCTTTTGACAATGCGGACACACATTTTCTATAAATGACAATGATGGACCTGTAAGTGGACTGTGAAAATCTGATACAAATATACAATTATACAAGACAAACTAAATAGTAAAACTACAAGTCTGTAATCAGTTTATGTTAAACTGAACTGGAAAGTAATGCTGTCGTTTTTGGCTATTTTGCTGGTGTATAAGGAGGGTCAATGCGACAAGTGATGACCACTTTTGCTGATGAAAAGTAAACTTTCTCTGTATCTCTAAAAACTTGTCTGGACAACACAACTTTGTCAATGATTTTTCGTCTTAATTGGAACCTGTAAGATTCATCTGAATTAGAATTTAAGTAAACAGTTCTAAATCTGTTTTTCCATATATTTTTACCGTCTGCCTTTGCCAATCATCTCAATTCAGGCCAAAAGTTCTGCTTACACCCCAAGACAATATAACTTTTATACAGAATGTTAAAAGGAATTTCTCTACAAAAAGTCACGATACAGCAAAATATATTCTGAGCCATACTTTTTTGGAATGCAAAATTGAACTCCATAGACAACAACAATTGGAGGAACAATGGCCAGTTTGAACTGTGTCTTCAAAGATCCTGAAAGTCAGAAATATAGTCTGACTGATGCCAGTCAATCCCATGGGATTTATTCTAAGCCTTCAATCTAATCCTTAACAGGTTTGGTTTTCAGGCCTTGTGTCTGCGCTTTAAAATGTGTTTGCACTCTGGTTCAGAAGAACACATGGCAATTCTGAGAAGATGAAAGTTTAAGTTTTGATAATGCAGTTGAGATCGCTGTTGACATCGAACCCGTGCTTGACTCAAGCAACGAGCCCATACAATGACATCATCATGAACTCTGCCATTCTAGAACAACTGAGACAAACTTAGCCCCACCGTTTCTCACTCACATGGTCTGCATAGACAATAACTTAAAAATCTTGCCTTTCATGGACACCAGCCAAAACCATCATGTAGCCTAATGCAGAGCTAGAGGTCTGATAATGAGCTCATGGCTAGTGCTGTACAGCCATTTGACTGACATGACCGATTCGCAAGCTCTGTTTGCTTTTCACCTACTTGTGGCTCAACTGTTTTGCCAATGATACCATTAATTCTCCCCATGGGCATTTTTTTAAGGCATCCACAGAAAATCATTGAAACCAAAAACCTCAAATGGGCATGGTCAGTGTGGGCTAAGTTTTAAACTGGCACAGTGGAGTGTACTTTCTTCCACCTCGAGACCACTGAAGCTTACCTCAACATGCAGTGTGATGGTTTAAGGGATGTGTTTGCAGATGTGCCTCGGCTAGATGTGTCGTCCAGATCACTAACTGTGAGGAAATGAAGTATTCTCAGGTTGTTGTGTTGGTCTCAGTGAGACTGGTCTTCACTTTACCCCATTTCTACCCACCACAAAAGCATCTTTCCAGGGGTTAAGAAAAGAACAGAAGTGGGAAAATAAATGTTTTTCCAGGACCTTGTAAAATACCCACGTCTGGAGACAAATTCCTTGACTTGAATAAGCCTTGTATGAAGAGATTTCGGAAAGAGAAAAGAAAACCAGAATTAGCTGACAAAGGAAGCGATCAGTAGTTCTACACAGAATGAGATAAAAATAAAAACAGCTGACTAGCACTAAGCCTTTTAATCTCTCTGGTTTGGAAATATAAATAGCATTTCTGGCAGTCATTTAAATTCATCCGTCTAAAACAAAATCATACAGTCTGCCAAAATGTATGACACAGACGCTCTCCATGAGAACATTAGTCCAACAATTTGAAGCCTTGCACTCACAAATCACTGTACAAAGCACAACAGGGAACAAAGCAAAATTGACCTTTAAAATAATTAAGCTGAAACATTATCATCATGTTCCCAATTTTTTTCCTCTCCTAGATCAGAACAACCGGTTTGCCATTTCAGAGCTGGCAGGGGCAAAGCCCATCTATGATTTCAGTTCAGAGCTGCCGGGCTGAGGGGCCAAGCTGGCCAGTGCCCATCTGGAGCGGGCCAAGTGTCTGCTCCACTCAGGCTCAATGCACAGTGGTGATTACTGCGATGGTGCGGCGGCGGTCATGGTGGTGTGCTTATAAATATAAGCCCTGGTCTGATCCCTCTTGTTCATAAACAGAGGTTTGGAGCTCCTGTGGGAACCAAGCACAAAGGCTTGTGGGTCTCTGAGGGCAAGTGTGCTCCACAGCCACTATACTACCTCAGGTTTGTCTGGCCAGCTGGTGGTGTCTCACCAGATGAGGATGGCTGGGCAGCAAATAAGGGCACTGAACAACAGAACAGAGGGAGGGAGTAACGGTTGGCACCAGCAGAGATGGTGGCAAAGATATGAAGGTTGGAGCATGAGAGTGGATAGAGGCCACAGGGCACTACTTCAACTGGGAGTTTCTGCTGAGCTGTGGAAAAGAAACAAGGCTCAAGGATGATTTTGCCTACACTTGAGAGACTGAGTAAAGAGTAGATGTGGATATGGACTCTCCAAGGAAAATACAACATCCATAACCTCGGAGTGCAATCATTTTATAGATGTTTCATGAAAATAACACCCATCGGCCCAACAGTACAGTTTGATTCTGATAACGGTCTTGATTCCCAAACACATGATGTCTGAGACTTGATCTAATTAGCATAGCATGGGTTGAACCCAAGTGGTGGCATTCTCCAGTGAACTTACACTGCCATGTGCCCACTAATCCGTCCCTGGATCAGCTCACCAACTCCCCGCCCTTCCCTACCCCTGCCCGCCAGCGGTCATATGGCTCACAATGTCTGCTCCATGCCCTATCCTATATTAGCATTAGCATCAAGGGTTAAGCCGCTAATGCTGCCAGCTGTGCATGGCTGCCCCCTCCGCAGAAATCCCTTTTGAACAATAGAACGACATGGGGGTAGGACAGTTGGGATGGGGTGGACTGGAATCCCCGGGGGGAAGCGTGGCTGTAGTGCCCTCTTGTGCCAAGTGTTTTCATTTGATATACTGTACGAGAGAGTGGCAATATACAAATAACTAACATTAACATTGTAAATAAATAATAAATGCAACCAAGAGTCATAAGTTAAATAATAAATATCTATTTAGTTACATTCACAGTGTAACAAACAGCCGGATAATTCACAAGTGTTTTACAGCAACATTTATTCTCTAATTTACAACGTAGTTTTGCACAGCTTAAACATCAAAATACGATAAACGGAGGTATTTTGTATGTCGCTATACAGTAACTTAATTAAAGCTATTATTTATTACATGTTTTACCTGCAAGTATGTTTCTAATTATTATGAATTGTAAATATTACGCAGGTATTTCTGTTTATTCTGCTTTGCTTTTAATGGGTAAGCGTAGTAGCAAATAAAACCCTTTATTCTGGCTGTGCCGGTGCTTTGCTAAAGCGTGTCAAGACAGTACACGGGTGTAGTGCACAGCAGAGAAGGGCATGGCTGAGCTGGGGACACTGCTTTCTCAGTTAAGCTGATAATTGCCCTTATTGATGTATAAAAGATATCCCACAGAGCCTTGTGAAACACCATTAGCAGGCAAAAGCTGAATTGTTCATGAGCTGCCTCCAAATGAGGAAGAAGGGCAAAAAAAGTCTGTAGATTAATAAGACTTCCCCTGGAGTGTGATAATAACATGATGTATGTGTGTGTGGGCCTGTGTGTGAATGTGTATTTTCAGCCAGGCCTCTGAAGAGTTTCCATTACGAAAAGACATTATTCTGGCAAACCAATGTACTTTAAATCTCAAATTGAGGGGAAAAGATGTAATGTCATTTAGCATACAGGAGAAGGGTGATGGTCATTATCATAAGAGCCCTCCTCATTTCGACTAAGGCCGATCAAGCCTAAATGATAACACTTAAAATGCACACTAGTGAGACACTGTGCGAGGCCAAATCTTCCATGGAGACTAGTCTGTAGTGAACGACATGAAAGTAAGTGGCTCTAATAAGGTGGATCTTTGCCTCCGGAGGCTCCTGATGCCCATTAGAGGTCGAAACGCCACTAACAAAAACCAGTGGCTCCAAGGGACAATAAATAGAGTACACTGATTATACCGCAGCAGAGACAACCACAGCCCTGGATCAGAGAGGAAGTGCAGAGGGCAGAAACCCCTGAAATAGCTCTGTGAAACTTTATGAACAAAATCTCAACCTTGTATTGTAATATTAACATAAAAAAATTCCTATGAAAAGAAAAGGGTTGACATGCCATTTAAATAAGTGCACAGCAACATGCGAACTATGCTTAATTATTAACTTGCAAGTCAAGAGGACTTCTACCGCTTGCACCATCCTGTTATACATTATATAAAATCTGGATAAACCGAAACTTTTTCTACCTTGTGTTTTTGAGCAAGAGCTTGAAAGGGGAAGTTGAAAGAACCTATTACAAATATTCATAGGCTTGACTGAAAGAGGAAATTTGTGAAATATTAAACAGAGCATTGCGCACTGTATCTAACAATTCCTGAAGCCTCTGTATATGTATTAAAATCCAAACCTCCTAATTATTCAGAAAGGGAAGCCGGAGACATTCTGACTGGGCTTATGAATGAGAAAAGACATCTTGTTAAGTTAGGAATTCTCTTTGTGTTAGCAAGGTTTCTCTGGTTAATCTGGCACTTTTCTTGATCTCAATTGGAATGCACAGAGAAAATGCCTGCGATACTGAGCCAGCGGAGAACAATGAAAGAAATGGATATAACAACAGGTGTTAGGTTTCTAATCAATTCTCTAACTTACTGCTCCAAAGAAGACTCATACTTTTTTTAATGAGGACGCAGGGGGTGTATCTTTCTGGCTCCACTTACATGCCAGATTACAGGTCCAATTAAGTCAGCTTTCCCTTCTACATCAAGTGGAATTATCCCTTTGTTGTGGAAACCTTGTTTGTTGTTGGTATCCCAGACAAAAATCAGCAAATGTTGACTAGAACACCTATATCCTTCAAACAGGCGAAAAAAGTAGCATAGCCAGAAACTGAGACACAGAAAGATCAAATCTTAACTTTGCTCGACTGTGGATTTATGTGGTTTATCTGTGTGTAAAGTCTATCTCCTCAAATACTTGTGTGCACGCTCATTTATCTAGCTGGGAGTAAATGTGTGTTATCCAGTCGTCACACCCCCAGTGCCCTGGCATTAAGCAGAAGGAGGGGTGAGAGGTCGGGTCAGGGGCAGCCACGACCTTTCATTCTCCACGGCACAGTGTCATCCTTTGGGCAAGGTAAACAAACAGGCCTAGCCCCGGGGCAAGGTGGGCTCAGCAGGGTGGCATCGCCGGGTCAGGGTATAGCCTGGGACAAGACAGGGATGGGATGGCAGCCTCTGATAGATGCTGCTCATTATTTTCACCCCAGAAAACTGGGACAATTACAAACAGAGAGATGCCATGGCAACTGTGGTATGAGGTCACAGGCAAAGGGCTTTTCATCCGAGCCACGTTTGTCAACTGAGCCACAGAAATAGTGCGGACACATGCACTCAGAGGACACATGCAGTTAATGGAACAAAAAACTTTTGTGGGAATAGTAACATAACGGACACAGTATTGTTTTGACAATGCTCGACCTCTTGTGTGATAGGCACAAAGAATAGTAAAAGACAGGATAATGTATTTTCTTTCATGATATGACCAGCCTGGACATTGTGAACATTTCTATCCCTAATGAGGAAGAATTCGTTTTTTTTTTGTCAAAAATAGTTTTTAACATGACCCATTAAGTGTACAAATAAAATAACCAAAAGCTCAATTGAACTTGCTTTGAACCTATCACAACACCTCATTACCCTCATAACCTGCAACTCCCCCAGATCCTAAATGTAACCAAGTCAGGGAACTGAATATTTTGTGCAGTCCTTTTTGGTGATTCTTTTTTTTTTTATGACCTGCATATTTTCACAGGTTGTTTTGTATAATTTAAAGAGACTCTAAGGGAATGAGGGGTGTGTGTCACGATGTCTCTCTGAACTACCTATATTTACCACTGAAAGTGAATTCTTTATGAGAGCACAGATATCAAAGACAGCGGGATCAAAAAGGATTTAATAAGCTACCCACTGTTCTATGAAACCTGAACTTTCATGTCATGTATTTTCCTTGGTTTCTTCATTTTGGGCTTTGGGCCAAGAAACTGACACTAAAGGCAAATGTGTAGTCACATAGTCATTCTGTATTCCTTTAATTTGTTAGTGTGTATACCTTGTAGCAGAGAAAGTCCCAGTGGCTGGCAAGTGCTGATTTTTTAAACAGCGTAGGTTTTGTAGCACAGCAGCTTTCTGCTCTTCTTATAGCGTTATTTTTGTAAGTTTCCTTTGCTTCCTTTACCAAGAGTATTCATAACAATTTCATGTGTGTGCATGTACATCTCCTGGTTACAAAAATAACACATATAGTAATTAGATAAAACATTAATTCATAATGATTTGACAAGACTGAATAAATGTTGTTAATTATCTTCATACAAGGAGGCAAAGATTTCAGATGTTTGATTAATAACTATGCAACCACACAGAGTGTGGCATGTTGTAACACAGTTGTTGTAAACAAAGTGCAAGCTACATTATTATCTCAATTAAAATCTGTTTTATCATAAGATCATTGGATTGCAACATTTTCTACATTCCCACCTGGTGTTACAATGTGATTTTTTGGGGGGATCAGATTGAAATCATAACGTGCTTGTCAACATAAAAGTACTTGCTAAATGCTACAAAGAAAACCACTGAGGATGGATCATGATGAACTTTTCTTTGAATCGCTCAGTGAGTGATCAAATCATTGTAATGGAACTGGGTGAAGCATTTGCATGTTCAGTTTTCCTGGTATTTGAAGGACACAATTTTCTCTACAGACTTTTCCGAAGAGGACATTTTTGTTGATACCATTTTCTATGCTATTTTTGTATTTACATTCTATTAGAAAAGTGTTTCATTGTGAAGCTACTCACACTGCTGATAAATCTACTTCCTAACAATTTGTGATTTAAAAAATATCTGTTAAACCCTAAAATGGATGGGTGTATGCAGCTTCTATATTAACATGCATTTAAAGACTTTGTCAGCCTAAATTAAAAAAAATGAGGGTGGTTAAATACTTTTAGCAGAGCAGCATACACAAATAGTCTTTCATTGGATAAAACAATATGCATGTGGATTCATACTCTGTGAAACAGATGTTCATGCTCTAATTTAAGGTTTCTGAATGCATGTGTTGTTAGGTCAAAAACGCATTCCAGCAATGTGACACCGTGTGAACACAGACAAGCTAAATCTCAAACCTCATTCATCTCATGGTTTCTATGAACAAGTTGCAAAGTCTGCTTTTGTTTTGTGAAAAACTTTTGTAATGCTATAGTCTGCATAGCACTGTTATAAACAAAGAGGGGTTCCCTAATTCAGCTGTGTAGTCATGACTTATGATTAGGATATCCATGACTAAGAACCACAGAGCTGTACCTGCAATAACACCCAATTATCTCTTGCTACTTTATAGGAGACGATGTTCTCACTGTAATTTTCTGCGGACCACACTATTATGGTGATCACAGGATTGTGGCTAGGTAGGACTGGTTTATTTGTGGTGATTGTACGTGGGTTTAACAGCTGTCAGCACCATACTAACACAGTTCCCTTCTTTAAGCTTACAACAACAAAAGATGTCTGCGCCTTTGTCAACACTGTATTAAGGAAATCTGATTGAAACCACAGTAGATGGAGTGGTTGAAGGAAGTGGATTACATAGAAGTAGAGGATTCTGCTGTTGTGGGTGTCGTGGCTCTACTGCTTTCTTCCTAAATGAATTAGCAGCACAATCCAAAAACTCATGGTTTAAACAGTGCTTTAGAAATAGTTGAGTTGCTGGTGAAAAATCCCATTATGCTATGTATTATTGAAAAGTATACACACATTATATTTACCTGCATGCTACCATTTTACCTAAAGTTAAGCCAGAGCAGAGACTCAGCTCCACATACCGCCAGGCTGGTATGTGCAAAGCTGCCTTGAAAAGAATCTGATGGCCAAAACCCCAACTTATACCAAATGCAGCAGATAGAGGAAATACAGCCCTACCCTGGATGCTACACCTTAACTCTAATCTCCTGGCTCCCAAGCGGTGACGGTCCCCTGTGGAGGAACCTCACAAGACCCTCTGATGTCACCGGCTGCTGCGGTGTTATGTATTCTCCCCAGAGGATTACAGTTGCTCACTGCAACGGTGTATATGTCAACTCATGTCTTGGGGTATTGACACATTGCTGTTGTACTGCAGCGCATAGTGCCTACTGTATCCATCAATACTTTGAGAAGACATTGCATGGATGAAGCAGCATGCACGGCAGCGGTTCAATGCCGCAGAGGAAATTCACAGGGGTGAGTTGTATACAGCATGTGATGAATTTAGCATAGAAAAGCGCAGCTGAAGTTGTGCTAAGAAGGCGGCCGGCTGTGAATACACAACAGGCTTAAAGAACCCAGGATGCAAATGTTTTCAACAAAGGACTTGCACACAGACACAAACATGGAGTGTGTCAGCTCCATGCAGTCTGCACGCTATACTTTTTCTAAACATCCACCACTATACCTGATTTGAAATTAGTCAAGCTGTCCGATGTTTGCAGGAAACATTGGAATACAATCCTGAAGCCGGGCGAGACAGCAAGCTGGCTGGTTGCATGGGTGATTAACATTTAATGTTAATGGTAGGCTTATGTTCAGGGCAACTGCACAGGGGTTAAGTAATGATAATAGCAGAGTTGGCCACACCACATCTGTAATAACGCTGTCTGCAAAGCGTGATGTGATGATTGTTAAATTACTACTCTCTGCAGCGTTTACTGAACAGTCAAACCAGCAGTTTTACTGTCAGGCAACAGACTGTCAGGCAGCAGAAGACAGAGACACACACTGACACTGCTCACAGACTTACATACATAAGAACAGGGTAATAGAATACAATGCTGCTTAAGTATGAATGGGGGGAAAAAAAAGGATTCACCCCAAATCAAACAGTTAGAAGAGGGGGGTTGAGATTTCCTGGAAATGATAAATTAGTGAAATTTACATGATCCTATTATAGTTTTAGGACAATGTTGAATTTAGTTTGGATCATGGAAGGGGTGTTTCCATTCAAGGATGATCAGACATGGTCTTCATTTATTAAGCTGTGTTTACTGAGACGATGAAACAACATCATCAATCATTCTTAAAGACTAGTGCTCCGATGGGGAGAATTAGAATGCATTACAGATGTCACGCATCATCAAGCTAAACATCTCATTTCCACCTCGCTGTGCGCTGTGTCTGCTCAGTGTCTGGGGCACGGATCTCGCTCTGTCTGTGGAGCATTTGTGTGTGTGTATGTGTGTGTCAGTGTTTGTCTGTGCATGTTTACGGTTAAGTGCTCTTGTGGCCATTCTCCCTGGGGCAAGGTATCCATCACCGTCGAAGCAGTTTTTTCAACTGGGCACAGCTTAGGCCCTGGAGCCTGCTCCGGTCCCCTGGATATGTCCCTGGGGGTCCCTCGATGTCAGGGGATACCACCTGCACCAAACACACTCACACACACACTTGCACACACACGCTAATACAAATCACTGTGACCCTAACACTCTTCTAATGCCCTCATTAGGTGATTAGTCCCAGAGGCGGGACTAAACTAACATTACCCACTTCCAATACCCAGCTCTGCCCCTGGGGATAATGGTGGAGTCAGGTGGGGGTACAATTCACACAAACACACAATGGGGTGAAATTCATAAATCTTGTTTTGTTTTTTATACTGTGTTCCACTGAGATGAATGAATTAAGGTAAGCTCTTTATGACTTACTTGAATACCAAAAACAAATTCAAAAATTATAATTGTAGCAAGAAATGTTTTTTTTTTTTTAATAGATACATTTGATTTGAATTTTCTCACAATATTTGTTGCAGATAATTCATCAACAGTAACAAGACATGATGCGTGAAAAAAAATAGTTCAACAGCTCTTTTTCGATCAGAGTTGAATTTTAAAATCATTTTTAAAAATGTAAAAAAGATGATTGTGCAGTGCAGGTTTCAAATTCTATTGTGAGGGTCAATATTATGTTAAATTAACTTTATTTGTATAGTAATTTGTCATATTGTCCACTCGAAGCCATACTCACCCATTCCCACGGCACTACACACACATGGCCAGCATAGCCATCAGGTCAAATTTAGGGTTTGGCATCTTAGCCCTCATTTCTCTTAGTGCTCACCATTTCCAATTTATGGTGCAGTTAACGTGTTAATTTTTGTCATGTCTATGATTCTGTATTTGAATGTGGTTGTTAATTATTATCACTGTCAAAGTCATGTGCTTATCTGTGTCAAACTTTCATTTTATAATTAAATATTCTTCGTAGGGGACATTTGTCAGTGTATGGTGTGTTTAAATGTGCTTTATAAATAAGGTTCACTTATTTTACATACTGTGTGTGTGTGTTTGTTTGTGTGTTTGTGTATGCATCTATTCATGTAAGTTTTCCCTCTTGCATGCATATGTGTGATTGGGCGGAGGAGGGGTGGTTTCTCTTTCCATATCTCCCCCCATATTTATTAATTCATCCAGCATTCCTCCAGCTTGCTGTGTCTAACAACAATGAACTGCAGAAACCAACCACAAACGCCTCTCCAGGAATATTAAAGTCAGTGGCTTTGCTGTCATAATTAACAATGAAATATTGATGCCTATAACTTCTTCTGTGGTCCCTGTGAGCAAGCCTTGAAGACACAATGGCTGAGGAGGAAACTGTGTCTGTGTGTGTGTGTGTGTGTCTGCGAGCCTGCGAACCTGAGTCACCGATAAATAATTGACAGCAACATAATTAGCTTGGTGCTCTATTGTGTTACCACGTTTCCCGCACATCCAAGAAGCATGTTCTGCTGTGAAGAAAAATGTCAAACACAGGCACAGAGAGATCTCAGAAGATGTATAATTGAAATGTATTAGAAAAAAAAGTGCTTTTGACCTTGTGTTGCATGTTCAGTTAACAAATACTGTGATAAATTAATTATGATTAAAATGTAAGGAAAGTTGTTTTTTTCTTATCCAATCCTTAAGTGCGTAGGAAGAACCATCTGTAGTGATTAAGCCTGATGCGTTATCGCTTTAATCTATGCTCAGTAACACGACTTTTACCTTCACCCACTGCTGTGACTGATTGTAACAAGAACATGGTGAAACACAACACAACACACACACACACACACACACACACAGTAAATTGCATAAAGAATTTGCGACTGATAAAATAAATGATTAATTCACAAGAGAAACCTACATATGACTAAAACGGCAGTACTCACTGCACTCGTGTGGTTGCGGTATTGTTAAAACGGTGGTAGGTAACATGTGACACATGTACACAGGTATACAGGAAAGTAGACCCCTGCAGTCACTGGAAATGGAGTGATGGTAACAAAGTGAGATAGCACCTGACCGAGCATGCAGCGCACATACATGTTGTTATTCTTGTGGTTTTGTGTTGTTGTCAGAATAACACTCACGAGATATAAC
Organism: Limanda limanda; assembly: GCF_963576545.1. NCBI lineage: Eukaryota > Metazoa > Chordata > Actinopteri > Pleuronectiformes > Pleuronectidae > Limanda > Limanda limanda. The sequence continues at coordinate 14,158,128 of NC_083638.1, forward strand.
GGCACCCAGGACAGATATATTAAAACCTGGGACCCCATATATAGAATTTGCTGACAGTTTATCACTCACTTGAGCCAGTTGGTGCTAGGGATGCAGTTTGTGATGTAATGTTCCTATATTAAACACTACTACACAATGTACACAACAATAACCATATGTATGTATTTCTTTTCTTTTCTCTGTCTAAACTCCTTTTAACTTTTTCTATCTATTAGTATTTAAAAAATACTCACAACAAGACAGTCCCAGCTCATTATTAGTTCCACCAAACAGTTATGTTATGGTTTGTTTTTAGTAGGATTATGCAAAAACTACAAGATGGATTACCATGATACTTGTTGGAAGGAGGTGCTATGGGTCAGGGTGGCAATCCTCAAATGTTGGTGCGGTTCTTCTGGTATTATTCTGTGAATGGAAAACTTGAAAAATTACCAATAGCATAGACAGAGGTCATTTTCAAATGGAAATTTTCCCTTTCTTTTACTATAGAGTCTGAAGATGTAAGTCATGTGTTAGTGATGCCCAGTGTAACATTAACAACCCACCCAAAAAATGTTGGGCAATTTACATAATTACTGACCCAACATGTAGGGAAATATGTCCAGAAAAATACTGACACTATGCTGCGAAGAGGATCATATAGAAAGGCAGACAGCATTTGTCAACCACTTGTAGAGAAGCCACTGCTGGTTATCTCCAAATATGTAAGTAATTTTACAAAACCACCGCATCCATTATTACAACATTATTTTAATTTGAGATGTAGATTAAATAAATGAATGTAAACCATTCATGATGTGGCATCACCTGTCTGATAGCACAGCTCTTCTAATAATGACATAGAACTGCCTAATACTATGCAAAAGAAAAATTTACACCAAAAATAAATCACAAGTGAATCACTGGAAGCCAACAAATCCAAAGCTAACTGAGGGCTGTCTGCTGAACACCATCCTCATGCCATGGAATTAAATAATCCCTCTCATCTGCTCAGACTTGTTAACAAAGCTGTCAGCTTGTTTTTACAACCAAACAGGCCTCAGTCAGGCCCTCTATCTGACAGAGGAGAAGGAGCAGACTCCATGTAATGCTTCAAACAGCAGTAATACTTCCCTACATTACACACACACACACACACACACTTCCCGCTTCCTCTTTCTCTCTCGTGTCGACTAAATGTCAACTCTCTAGACATACAGCCTTGTTTGCAGCCAATGATTACCTCATAGCTAATTAATCCTGATTCAATCAATGTGAACTGTTCAGATATGGTGTGTGTGTGTGTGTGTGCACAAGGGTGCGTGTGTGTGTTTATGCCACTCTTATATGTGCGCCTGGGAGAGAGACATTGTAATCAAAAGGGAGGACCGGTAGTTTACATAATGATGGATGGCACTCAGTGAGAGGCCTATTCTAATCAGCAGGACCTTTTCCCCATGGTCGAGGAGGTGGTAGTCGAGAGGATTGGGAAGGATGAGTGACAGTTGAGAAGCTTCAGCGAGTGTGAATGTGTGTGTGTGTGGGGGGCCGGGGGGTATAATTTCTAAGAATCTATAGAGCATATTTCTAATAGAAGCCAAAAAGCACTATGTAGATAAGGAGAACAAGAGCAATAAGAGATTCAGGGAGAAAATGAGAGAGATAATTGACATGTCATATTGGCTTAATCTGACAAATGATGAAGGAAAATCCTGGCAACAAACAGTCAGAAAGAGATTAATCAATAAACACATTTACATACACGTGTATACAAGGCAAATTACACTGATTGTATCTTTTGTCACCCTCAAACTGAGCAGGTGGCTATGAAGACAGGATCAGTAGGGCCAAAAGTCAGATTTATTTAAATAGCACACTAAAATCAACGGGAGTTTAGCTCAAGTGCTTTATAATCATGGCAAAAGATAAAATGTGCAACGGTTGATAAGAAAATCTGTAAAAATCCAAAAACTGAGTAGAGTACATAGAAGTTGAGGTGAAAAAGAAAAAGTAAAATAACGATCGGCTGTAACAGATCGGCAAACTGAATTAAAAGCATGTTTAAAAAGGTAGCACTTAAAATTATAAATATTATATAAATCATTTAAAATTATCGACATTGGGGCAAAACCTGAAGCAAGCTTGGGGGCAGTATCAGTAAAAGTTCCCAGAGGGGTTATGGTGATTAGGGCCATGTACTGTATATGTAACGACCTGCTTCAGCCCCTATATCACAACGTTCCACAGATTTCTTTGTAGTTTTGGACTGGAGAATATCCTGCTGTGTTGTTCATGTGTAAAAGGCAACTTTAGGAGACACTACAGATGGCATTATCTGGACATTCTCCTGAGTTCACGTCTTTAGTTTTCATATGGGAGAGAGAGAGTGAGGTTTAGTTCCTGCTTTGTGTCCCTATTCGGCGAAGAGACACTGTGTCACAGAGTTAGTTTGGAATTCATACTAAAGACAAGCTCAGTTTAACGGCTCTTCTTTCTATAGTCTCCCCTCTGTACTGCACCAAACCATGCGAGGTGCTTGCATGCATCATATATCAAACATCCAGAGGAATTCAAGAAGGAAAATATGTTTGTTGTCACACTCCCTCTGTTCATTAGCGCCACTCGAGGAACCGTCCCCAGGTAGCCTGTTCCGGGTCTTTTTCTGGAGTGACTTTAGAGAAGTTCTGTGGCATGTTTAAAAGATCATTTGTAGATATTCAACACAAACAAACCAGCCTCATTTAAAATGTTAAGGCATAGTGTATTTTCAAGGCTTGTTTGCAATTGAGCAAACATGGTGGTGTAAACAGGTTATAAATATATGAGTATTCTTATTTATCCGGGATTTTCTAAGATAATTAAAAGTAATTAGTTAACACGCATTAATAAGTGAGGGAAAAAGCTGTCGCCTCTTTTCAGTTGACACTGAAGGGGGGACAGGGATAAAAGGGTGACCCAGATATACTATTAAAAAAATCTTTAATAAACCCCTCTCTGAGTTACAAACTTGTCAAATGTACTGAGAGATGGATGGTGTCTCTCTTGAGTTTCAAATATTTATCACGTATCACACTGGCAACAGCAAAACATCGCCGGACTTAGCAAGAAATAGTGATTACATGTAAAACATTGTGTTTTGATTCTGATTCTTGCTAGGTTGAAATATGATGTAAGCTGTGTTTTAACATACCGTTTTCAGTAAGTATTATAAACAACACAGTGGGGCAGTGGTGCCTCACATTATGTTTATGTTGTGATTTATAGTCAAAAAGACATACCAGCTTATAAAGTGAACTGGAAAATATACAGTAAAGGGAAAGCAAGAGTAAATATAATTGTTGTTGCCGGGTTGGCAACTTTCAATCACTAATGATTGCTGAGGATAGGAAAACTTTACTTCAAACTTTACATTAGAATACATTTTTCTCTTGATTTGAGTTTTATTTATGTTTTCTTTTCATTTATTGTGTCATTTATAACAATGTTTTATGTATCAAGCTTCAATCTCTTTTCTTTGAGATAAGGGTTTGATAACGACATCTTAGGAATCGTTGCAAAATGCTTTAAAATGAGATTGGGCTCTTACCCAGTGAATTCTGGAATACTGATCATGGCAGAGATGCAGAGATGGACCGAGTCAATTATTTCTGAGCAATGACTCCAAAAGAAACGATTCCTCTAAATGCCCGATGCAAAATTGAAAGAATCCTCCTCCAAATTTTCTTCTGCAGCGTCACTGTGTAACAAACGGTGTGTTGGCTAAACTTGTGTGTGGAAACACTACGATCAAAGGCAAACTGCCGATGAGAATCAGACTGCCACAATGACAGAGTCATTAGGTACAGTAAGAGAAGAACAACAGCGATGTTTCAACACCCATTCAGCTCCCTCTGGAACAGGAGCTGGAGGTGGCTGATTACACACTCATAATTGCAGGCACAGGGAGTCTCCAACACAAACACACACAAAGAGTGACACCCACACGCAGCTATTCTCCCATATGCAAGCACACTCAAACATCCACAGACTCACTATGAAAGCTGCACAGGTGGTGCCTCGTATGAGGTCTGCACTCCACATCAAAAGGACACCTCTGACATCTCCGATCGCTCACAAATGATGATGCACAGAGATCTTTTGCCACTACAAAGGCAGAACAAAAGAACTGACATGAAAGAGAAGTCAATAAACATAAGGCGTTTAATAAAACATTTTTTCTTTTTTATGCTGAATACACTACAAAGGTGTTTCACTGTTTCCCCCCTCAAACGACACAACAAAAAGAAAGAGAACTCTTGAGTCACAGGACAGACTGGTGAGAGTGGCAACCATCCAGTTCCCTTCAGCCAGGATGAGCCTGCCCTGGTGAGAGTGGCGGAAACGTGAGGGCAAGTGAAGGCATCGTTTGCAACCTCAATGAAGAAACATTTTAGTATGTATGTGCACTCAGAGGAGATATGTGGGTAACGCTCAAACCCACGTCACTTAAACTCAAATCTCTTTTTTTCACTGTAGTTGACACACTAGTTTTCTAATTAGTTTTACGAGACACATAAAAAGTCCCCGTCGCAATGGCCCACTGCCTACACACAGACACACACACACACGCTGGCTCACAACTTGTACCGAATATGACCAGTATCAAAGTGTGCTGCACACAGCCTCACACAGTGTGCTGAAGTGCACACACACACACACACACACACACACACACACACTGACACATGCACACGGAGCCGAAGCAGCTGCACAGAGACCATGTGCCCCGGTGCAGAGGCGGCTGAGTGAGTAGGAGCGCTGGCTTACAGATGTTCAATGTCCCACAGCAGTTGTTGGAGCTGCAGTGAAGTGTCAGCCCAGGAGGACGGAGAGCCGAGGCGCAGCAGCACAGAAACAGAATGGAACATGAGGTCACACTCAAAAGACTCGCAAGCCCACACAGCACCTCAAACTCCTGGCACTGCCAAGCCGTCTGTCTGTGAGCAAACATCAAGTCAACACAAGTCTGGGGTGGGGGGGTAGACGGTGACTAATCTGAATTTCATCATCTACAGGTAGTGGTTTTTTTTTTCTGTTTTTCTGGATCAGTGCTGCTCACCAATGCTTAACAAGCCAATATGTGGAGACTCACTTTGGGAGTCATTTTTTTCATAATTAAAAACAGGCTATTACCTTATGATGCCAATTTGTTTGATCCCTTCTGTGCCAATTTTTTTATAAGCGATTACATATGAGTAGCTTGGATATCATTTTGGGGTTTCAATGAGTTTGTCCAAAATGTTGTTTGTCCAAAATCCAAATTAATCAAACATTTAATGTCCATGCCAAAACTGCACTAAACAGCCTTACAACATGAATACAATTAACGGGATTTAACCTTTAGCATTTGTGTCTCTGCAGACACTGTGGTTTGTTTGAGTGTTGAGTGCCCGGGGAAACTGCTCCGAAGTTAATAGGCAGGGGAAGCTGCAGAAATCGCAGGTGACACCAACTGAAGTATTTTCCAGGAGGTTTGTGCCAAGGTGCAAATGTACCAGGTCACTTTTCCCTGTGATGTGGCGCTGAAAGATGTCTGTGGTTGTTTAGACAACTCTCAGCGCATTTTCTTTTTGAGAGACTGGTTCATCCGTGGATGTTCATGCTGGTTTTGGCCTCATCTGCCCAACTCTGCCTGCATGAAGTAACGTAAAAAACAAACCCAGATGAAACCAGAGGGTGATTTCCTATGTGTTTCAACATTCCGAGTACTCTTTCAAACAGATGATGCAACGTAATTCAGAAGTTCACTTATTTCTGATATTTCAAATGACTTAGCTTGTTCCTGTTTTTCCTCATTTCAAACATTCATCGGAGGCGCCGAGGCCGTTTCATGTTTGCGTGCGTGCAAGTGTATCGGTGGCTGGGCGAGTGTTGTGTTTGTCTGTGTGTACATGCTTCGTGTGCAGGTCAGTGTGTGCTTAAGTCGACTGAAGGATCACACACGCACCGCGCTGTAACATGAATATTCTGCTTTGGGTCTGGCTGTGGTTTCCCTCGGTATGGGGAGCCGCGGAGATGGAGGTGGGGGTGATGGACGGGGAAGGGGGTACACTCTCTAATGGGCTACCAGGGGACCTGACACCACTCTCCAGAGACACATGGGCTCCATACATCCCAGCCTGCAGCCTTTGTCAAAATGCACACTTCCTCAGATATTCCTTTTCAAATCTATTAACACCAAACTCAAATCCGCGCCCAATTAGGCGAAGCGGAGCAACTTCATAGGAACTGCGTCAGACACATGGCATGAGAAAGTTCTGATGATGCGTGTGTAGGGGCGAGTGGCTTTTTGCTTATTATTATGCCATGTGAGTATGTAAGAGTAAATTTACAGTGTATTACAGTCGGTCTTTTAGACAAGGGTATGTGACCATGTGGTGAGAGATGATTCAAATGACAGCTCATCAGGATTAAACCACAGAAGTTTATCAAGAGAAATGATTATCAAATTAAGAGAAATACACTCTGTTTGCCCCCCACCCCTGGAGAATTATGGAATACATTTTATGCAGGTTGGAAGTTTGTATTCGCCAGTTTCTTTGGGTGCGCATAGATTGATTTTACAAGAAAAGACATAATTACAATAATTGCCTGTGTTAATCCAAGACTGAACATGAGCTTTATTCGCATGTGTGCAAGTCCTTGATTGTATTTGAGTGGACGTTTGTGTCAGTATCAGCATCCGCATGGGTCTGTGTGTGTGTGTGTGTGTGTGTGTGTGTGTGTGTGTGTGTGTGTGTGTGTGTGTGTGTGTGTGTGTGCGTGTGTCACCTGTCTCCATGACCACCATGGAACGCAGTGTGCCTCCTGCCCTCTTTAATCAGAGTAGCACAATGGCGAGGCTAAAGCCGCCTTATCTCGACACAATCAGATTAGAGAGGATTGCTGCTCTGCTAAGCACCACAAAGTAAGGACCCCCCCCCCCTCACCCCTCCACCCAATTTTCTCGGATCAAGATGATTTGATTAATAGTTCGTGATCATATTATCCTTTAAGAAGCATAAATTGTTTTATTTTTTTTTATTTATTTCCGCTTTGTTTCTATGTTTAGTTTTTTTTTCTCTCCACAGGCTAAACAGAGATTGAAAGATTATCTCCCTACCTGAGTAAATGCCTTCTCTTCCCTCCCTCCCTCCCACTCGCTCTCCCTCAATTCGGATCTCCCCTTCGCTTTCTGGTGCTTTTGTTGTTAGTTCCAGCAGTGGCCAGATGGGGGTGCCATGCCTGCTGCACACAGTGGGGGCCTCCTCCACACCTAATCTCATCAAAATAAACATGCCCGCAGTTGTCAGCTCCTCCAGCAGCGAGAGGCAGGGAGGGAGGGTGTTATAGAAACAGGTCAGGCTAATCATGCATATAATTGCATTTTGACATTTTGGGCTACTGGGACCAGACCTTTGGATATCAGGTTATCCTCGCAGCACTTAAGTGATTAACAAATAAAAATGCAGCTCTGAAACTTAATTAGATATTATGTATCATCCATGCCTACGGGGTGGGGCTTTAAGGTAGTTGTCGTCAGTGGGTGAGAGCGATGGGGGCAGTGTACTTAGGTAAATCAGGAAACATCAGAAGGTGAAGAAACACGGTTTTACTTCAACAAAAGACAAACAACCATTAGAATTTTTCGCTTCCAAAATGTAACACTTTCATTCTGGAAGTCTACAGACTGCAGGTACGACCCAGGTCATTATCTTATTTAAAAGGGAAACCACTTCATTATCATCCAGTGTTAACTTCTTGTTTGCTCGTAGGAAAAATTACAATTACCCCTCGTTGGGGCACAGCAAAGGAAAATAAACATTTACACTCATTTACATCAAAAGGACACTCTGGGCTGTGAGAAACCTGCTATGTCTCTTTCTACCTTATCAAATTAACAGAGAGGAGTAAACAGCCGCCAGTCATCATTAGACTGTTCAGCTCAATCGTAATTCAATTACAATCATGAAAAGACCTCAGTGTAAAATACTCAAATGTTATGAAGGAATTGTATCGTTACTACCAATAACCAGTATGGACAACTATCTATAACTGGTTTACTTACTAAATAATGCTTGTGAACTTTGATCTCTGGATATTGCATGGCCTTATCGTCCTACTATGTACAATACCATTGCTTTCAAAGCAAAACAAAGTTCAAGTTCTTATTCTTGAATTTCAATGGTATAATTGTAGGTTTGCTTCCGTTTTTTTCTAAGTAAATAGTTTTAACTATACTTATGATTATTAATATCATGACACCAACCACCTCTCACTTGGCATCTGTGAAGATTGAAGAAAAACATGCTTTCAAAACTCTGTAGTTTCAAAGCTTGATCCCAAATATAAAAAGGCACACTGCCCTTCAGTAGGAAAACCCTTAACAGTAGAGCCCCCCCAACACACAAGTTTGAGACCACACCCTGTACCCCACCGATAATAAAGACTGTTGTGTGTAGATTGATAGTGCTCCCTACAGTATGGCTCAAATGGAGTTCTCACCGGCCGCTACCTGATTCTCTGCTCACCTCTCTTCTTATCCCCATGTTGGAACCAGCTCTTGAACACGATTAGCTACTTTTCTACTTTACTTATTCATGGGCCAACTTGGACCTCTGAACACAGAGGGCACAATCCACCTCCCGTTCCTGCTCTATCATTCTCAGGTCCAGCTGCCCTGCTGAACTCCCTGTAACAAACAGATTATGTCCATTTGATTGTGTGGATTCTTTGTCCTGCTTCTGCCCCAGCAGACTCAGTCACCATTCATCTCGGACTTCACTCATTGTCCATTGTATAATCACTGTAGATCACTTTCTCAGCCTTAATTTTCATATAAGATTTCAAAGATGCAAGACATATGACATTGTTTGCATCATGGTATCCAGACTGGTGACAAATAATATACTATATCTCAAACAGCTTCAAACAGGGCTAGTGAATAAAACTATAGTTCTCCATCAAATGAACTTCACTTTTTTATTGAACAGGTACAAACTGAAGTGTCCTTAAGAACAATTACGCCTCAAGCAATCAATGGTGGCTTGGCCATTCAGAAGACCACTGGCCATTGGGACCAAGGATGGTGAAAACCTGCTGATGCTGAGCCCCTTAGGTATAAGCTACCATTTATTGAGCTAATTTGCTCTATTAAAGTCATTGGATCTATTGATATAAGCATATGACAGAGCATTTTGTTAAAGGCAGTATCTACAGTGTGTTACTGGTTGAACTGCATGATGGGAAATGGGAAATGGATGAATGAGGCACTTCTCAGTTACCACTAATGACTAATGCAAACAAGTAAATGACACTTTTGTTTTGAGTGGCCCTCAAATGAGCATTGTCCTCATCACTGGCAGATCCTATCAATGACTGGTTCGACTAAATACTTTCAGTTTCACACTGAGGCTAAATGACATCATGGCGGTGTTCTAAACAAGATGATATATTTGTCATTGACTGACCCTGGAGTTGCATTTTATGACGGCTGTATCTTTTAGTTCTGGTTAAAAATAAATTACATTTACATTGCATTTTAACCCTGTTGACAATATATTAATACTGAGTCTTTCTCAGTATGTCTTGCAATTTGGTATTTACTGCACTGACTGGATAACACATTTAATTAAAATCAGGGTCATTAAAATATTCAGCACATCAGTAGCACTGAATGTGATGTGGGCATGTGAGTGTCAGCCTGCTCCACCCTATCCCCTTCAGAGCTCATCATCAGCACAAAGACTGGGATGAAGACATGGCTGTCGACAGACGTCCCGGACCATGTCTGTGTTTGTGCGTCTGCTTCAAGGGACAACAAGAGCCATCAGTCAGAGAGGATCGGCAGTGAAAGGACGGGATGCTAGGGGGGCTGGGGTTGAGGATATGGGAGGGTGAACAAGGGAGGACTGGGCCTCAGCTGTCGGCTCCATGCACTCACATATGGCTCAGTGTCCTGGTAGCACTATGTTAAATGACAAAGAGTGCCCTTCCTCCTCATCATCACAGACAGACACACCTTTACAGTCACCCCTGTCTGTCTGCAGATCTGCACACATGCAGATGTGCACGCACACGGACCTGTGCGTACATTCTCAGACACAATCGCACACACACACAAGTGCGTGTGCACACAATACATGCACAAGCACATTCACAGGCAGCCACACTCATCTCCTGCATTTTGCATAGGTGACACTTTTCATTATTCAAAGCTTCTTTCTGGGGATGCGGTGTGCACATCGAGAGGCGACATGCACTCTCTCCAAACAAGGTACACCTTAATTATGCATGCTCCGACTACAGGCATCACATTTTGGTGTGTGTGTGTGTGTGTGTGTGTGTGTGTGTGTGTGTGTGTGTGTGTGTATGTGTGTACACATGTGTTTTGTGCTTATTTGCCTAATTGTGAGTGTTTATATGTGGGACATGTGCATGGGTAGCATCCTCGTTATACCTTAGAGTGTCTCCCTAACCATACTGTTTGTCTGTATGCAAGTAATCAGCTACTCTGCATTCACCTGTATGCTGTTTATCGTATCTCATTGTTCTGTCTGTCCTCTTTGCAGCTTTACATGCATCCGTGACAAAGCCTGTCTGATAATCTAATATTATCTATATCTGTGAATAAACCACAATAAGTTTTAAGTCGTCAATTAAATAGTTAAACAGCGAGTTAAATGTGCACAGAGCTCGGGGAAAGCCAGCCTCCGTGAGCTAAGACAATTCAGTGTGAACAGATGAGATGCAGTGTGTCATGAAGATGCCCCCCCCCCTCCCCATCCGAGCCAACTTCCGCTGCGAGCTCTCGACAACACATATTTGTATCGTTGTTATTTGCTTAGTCTCTTTATCTACCTGACAGGGTTTCAAACTCGCACATCTCTCCCAGAAGAGACGGCGGTGATGAAACAATTTGAAAGATGGCAGCTCTCCTCGTTCGCTCAGCATTACGGCTCACCGGGAAACACACAAGTAGGCTTTCATTTAGGCGATTACACCAGATTAAAATTTCCATTAATGTTGGGGAGTGCACGTTCCTTTAGAAGAGGCCTCTGCTTTGAGCGTTGACACAACAGCGCATTAGAACAGTGAGCATCACATTAACCGGCAGCACTGGCAGCTCAGAGGTGCAGCAAGACAGGGATTTTCAGCTTGATTGGGTTTTCATCTTGGAGTAAAGGAATGAATTATTTATTTTCCGACTTGAATGTGTATGTGAGTATGCGCGGGTGTGTGTGTGTGTTTGTGATGGATGAAAAAGCCAAGCCAAGGTAAATACTTTAAAACATTCTACCTTCCTCTTGATGCAGAAAAACAACAAGCTTCGGGGTCAGAGAGCAACGTTCCCAAAAGTGAAATTCCAGCAATTATTCACGGGAGATCCACAGCGGGTGCTCAGGGCAACATGTCCGCACCCTTGAGTGGGCAGAGGAGACTGACAGCCCCATTATAAAACGGCCCGCGTGACAGATAAATATTTCAGACACAAATAAATAAAGGATGCCCGGCGTTTTCCCTCTGAATGGCTTTTCACAGCCCAATGCCCACAGCCGCTTGCCCCGGGATCTCCTGACGGCACCCTTCAGCCCCCCCTCACTATCAACCCTCCACCTATTCCACCTCAGGCTCTATGCAACACCCCAAAACAGCCCGCCGACCCTCCTGATGTTGCCCCCCCACCACACACACATACACACACATGACCAGAGTCCTCCTCCTCCTTTGCTCATATCCCCTGGGCCAACCACCCCTGGCAGCAGCGTGCAGGTAAAGGCGCTGCGCCTCCATTTCTGGGTACAAAGAAGCAATTAATCTACGTGTCTGAGACAGGGTGTCTGGGAAGGCCTTCCTATTGTGTTTGTGGATCTCTCTCTGTCGAGCTGACTCGGACAGCCGGGGCCCATTGTTGCCCAGTAATTACTGTAATGTGTAGTATACATGTTGAATTGTAATGACTTTGTTCTCTTTTTTTGGGGGGGGAGGGGTGGGCTAATGTTACCTATGAGGTGGTAACAAATTGGTTGGGTACGTTCTCATGGGATGTGTTTAAAATAATAATAGATTTCATTTAATAGTAGATTAAGTGTGTTTAACGTCTGTGGCCGTAATAGGCATAGCTAAGCGTCTCCTCAGCCCTGCTCAATAGTTTCTTTTGGATTACCTCGCTCCACTTTATTAGAGCAGCGTGCCGTCCCAGAGGAGCGGAGTGTGATAATTCAATTAAGAGAAAATTATGAGATATTCCTGCGGTTACAATCTGAGACAGGCCAGATGGGAATCTCGCTGCTCCGTTGCCTCTAAAGCAGAGAGACGGAGAAGAAGAGACAATGCAGAGGAGAGACGGCGGTCCCGACAGTATCAGCTCTTCCCCCCCCCCCACGGTAAAGCCCGGGAAAAGATCGGAGACAAGAGTGAGATGAGAGATCAGAGTAAGTGACGGGAAATCTCAGATCAGCTTCCTCAAAATATAGAACAGTATCCTCTGTTAAGGCTGCAACTGTGGAAAAGTTTCAAAAAGTCGAAACCCATGTCATGAAGAGTGCTGACTGACTTTTTTAAGAGTAGAAGTCAAACACTGCATTATAAACCATGTAAATACTAGCACTACCGTCAAATACTTTATGTATCAGACAAGTACAATATCTGGGTGGAATGTAATCATACTGACAGGTTTGCCTGTGTTGGACTTGTCCAAATGTTTCTACTGTGTGTACAGTGGTTTGGATATTCGGGTTTTTTCTTTCATGTCCTGCTGGGCGGCACACAGAAAGAAACTCATCTACCAGTGGGACTATTACACCAGACAAGTAGAAATCCTGAGAACACAAGGTCTTTCTGACTGTCTTTTTTTTCTCTGTCTCTCCTTCTTTTACTTTCCCCCTCTCCATCTTTCCCAATATTTCTCTTTGACCGTCTCCTTGACAAAAATCGCGTTGAGCCGTGTTAGCATTGAGATAAAAAGAACGCTTAAATATTAATGGAGGTGTGCTTTGTTCTGGCGAGCGCAGACGTAGAGACGGAGTTCTTCTGACTGGTAGAAACCAGGTCTGATTCATTAGCTGGGGTGTCTGTGTGAGGAGGTCCACAGAGGGATGCCACATCCACTGAGGATGCTCGGTAAGCCATCCCCCGCAACTACCATACCCCCCCTCTTCCAATCAAGCCCTCCCGTGTACTTTTTCTGTCTCTATCTATCCTTCCCCTTCATTATCACCCACATCCTTTTTCTCTCTACAATTCTTTTCAACCCCAAATACTCTCAAAACCTCACTTTACTGTCTTGCAGGTTCCTGTGAATTCATATTATCCTCTCATCATCATCCTCCTCCTCCTCTCCAGTGAAGAAGCTCCATTACCTCCCTCCCACCGCCCCTATATGTTTGTTCTTTGTAAAGCACCTCCAGATGCTTCATAAATGCATGTCTCTCGGCTCCACACTAGCCAGACAACAAGCCAGAGACCTAAGAGGTAGGATCTGGGGCTACACTTTACCCTCAGTGACTGCCTTTGAGAGGTAAAATGCTACGTATTCACACACGTTTGAATTATGCTGGGCTGTGCCGGGGAAGACTGCACCACAGGGAGAGTCCAGCTTCTTTTTTACTGTCTTTCCCTTTTCTCATCTTTTACACTGCCTCACTTTTTCCCTCCCCTGTGAGACAGAGATGATCAAACCATGCTGAGTGGACACAGTCCCTGCATACACTGGAAAGGGAAAAACCTAGAGAGACTAACAGAGAGAGAGATGGAAATTATAGACTCCTCCAAAACTCCTTTCTTCCCCAATCCCTTACAAAGATGAGCTGCTTCCCTACTGAACGGGGGAACAGCTCATTGGGATAGTCTAAGAACAAGATTGAGGATTTCTAGGATATGTTTTATCTTTGTTATGCTCTCATTGAAAAAAAAAATCAATAGAGCAACACGAGGATAAAAAGACAAAGATAACAATGAGGCCAGTCGAAGTGAAGTTTTCATAGATGTCTTGCTACTTGTTAAGAAAAGTACTACACTTGTGACTTTGTATTGGGATTAAAACTTACCAACTTGGGTTTCTGTGTAAGAAAACTCTTGAACAACAGCAACTTGCCAAAGCATTACACTGGAATCAGTGCACGACAACTTCTCCATTAATAGGTCGGAATTCATAACAGATGTACACAAGCTGAAACGTCTGCTGTGGTTTATACTCATCTATTGTGGTTTGCTGGAATGGAACTCTATGCTTGTTCAACTGGCTTGTAGTGGTCCAGTGGGAAGTTGGGGAAATTTGGGGACACTTGTTCTACTTGTTCATTGTGTAAACAAGAAATGACAACCTCACCTGACACACACAGAGGGATAACGCACTGTGCAACAGAAACACAGTAACAGAGCTGCTTATTGCCGGAGATAAATAGCTATGAGCTGACAAGTGCATATCATTTCTGATATGCTCATATATTATATATTGTTATATATATATTTATATATATAAATATATATATATTATATTATATTATTATATATTGCTCATATATTGTTATACTCCTTTTATATGTCATTATCTTCAGCTTGCCATTTAGGCTGCATTTAATCTTATAACATGATTGACATTAACATCAATATGATATTTTTGCATGCATGAATTGGATTTAATTACAGTATTCACAAATGTATAAACACACTTGCATGTACACACATCTGCTTACACATTTACCTTCTCACACACGCAAAGTGCTCTCTCGCTCTCCAACACAAGCACCCTAGTGAGCAAACAAGCACACAGATGAGCCACTACAAGCTCCAAATCCCTTTATTACCTCTCGTTGTGAAGAGGACAGAGAAGTGGACCGCCAAGTGCTCCCCGCTCTGTATATAAAGCCTTAAAGCCTTGTCCCACAACCAATGAAAGGCCAGTGCAATCTGTAAGCAACCCTGTTCCCATATGGGCCAGCCTGAGATGGGCCTCGTTTGCCTTTGTCCTGTGGCTCTCTGAGGGCCAAGCTCCGCACGCCCCAGACTAGCTCAAGGCATTTATTAAATATGCACCTTCCAGTTGCCGTGAAGAAAAATCCCAACCAGCTAATCTCATCACAGGCTGGGGACCCTCCACATATGTAAATCTACATCTGTTCCCCTTCAAAGAGAGAGATTCTGCAGGATTATCCCCCCAAACAGACCCAGACACATACACACTCACACACATATGCACACAAACACACAAGTAGTGATTTCTCCCTCATGGCAACTGCCAATCAAAAGTCCCCCCTCCGCCACATGCACTTGTCTGCCATCCCCGGACTCCAAACATACCATCCTTTCTCAAACCAGCTTGACAACAAGCAGTGGCCAAGCAATTGTTGAAAGTGACAAGGCAAAGCCCTACAAAACCTGCCCCTAGCCTTTGGGCTGGCTTTGGGGTTGCCAGGGCTGGGCCCGGTCCCATAAAGAGTAGCACCAGAGGGCCAGGAAGATGGCACCATACCGAGAGAAACATCCTATAGCGCCCTGGGATATCATTATACATCCCTGAAACACAGGATTAGCTTGCTCCCTGGCTGGGAGCTGCCATGAGGCAGTCTGTGGATGAGACAGCTTCATCAAACATCACTGACTGACAAGCCGAAACAGATAAATATGAGGCTCGATCTAAATGTGGCTCCATTCAACACAAATTGTACACAGTAAAATAATACAACCAATTATCAAGAAGAGATGGTGCAAGAGGATATGTTGTGACTTCTAGTTGATGAAGGATGTTTATTATTTACTTTCAAAAAACAAGTTAGCAATGGTATGTTTCAGTTATATTTATAAAATAAATTAATGGTAATAAAAACTATAACCACCACACCACAAAAATGCAAACCTATTGAATCCACACTTTCTCCATTGACTGAATAAGTCCATTCTATATACTATATTAAAATGGCACTCAGTAGAGCCTATACCTCTGCCAAATTGCAAACACTCCTAGATATCAGTCCTCTAAATATCGCAGATTGTTTTTCATAAAAAACCTCTGCATTATTTCTCGACAAATTCACCCACATTTTGAAAAATCACCTGATCATTCAATATTTTAAAACGGGGGGAAGAAAATCTGCCCTCTTAGTCTAATTTGACTTAAAAAGCTTAAAATCTTCGGTGATGTGTTGAAGAAATAGAAAAGCCAAATACAATTTTATGTGAAATAACTATAAGAGCTGATACATCACAACTTAACACATAAAATTGATACAGCAACATGCATGTGTAAAGCTATCCTTCTTATTATATGTGAGATTATATATTCCCTGTGTCTCAGCCCTGGGGTGTAGACAACAGGACGGAGAAGTTGTCCTTAATTCATCATTACTTGCAGTGCAAGCATTGCAGTAGCCAAAAAGCATCAATCTATCTTGAATGTTTGCTTAACCCCCAGTGAAATACTTTTCATCATGTCTGCATAGCAGCCATTACACAAGCTTGTGGAGACAGCAGCACTGACATAAGGTGCTTAAACATGAATATTGCTGGTGACAGATGTATATGTTAGCTTATTTTACTGTCGTAGTACTGTCTGGTTATGGACTTTGGGACCTCACAGTTTGGTTACTTGGAATGAAGGTGGCACACAGTGGGACTTAAAATGTGCTACTGCCCTCGCTGTGCGTCTAAATACATTGTTGTCAAGAATTGACTGCCATAAAAATCAAAAAGGTAAATATCTGTTGACTACACAGTGAACAATATACAGTCTTTACTGATGACTTGTATCATGGATCAAGCATGTAAACAAAAGTGAAACCAACAGAGGAAATCCGAGGAGAATTTAATAAAGTTAGTTAAAGTAAAGGGAATAATTACAAAATTTGAAGTGTGCCCTTTAAAAATTGACCCGCACTGTTGTACTTACACTGCTGCTGCACCAAAATCAATCAGGGATATGTTAAATTTAATTCACCTTGAGGTGGAACAGCATGTTCACACGAGCTGGTATCGTATAATTAGATTTTTGTAAAAAAAATAAAAAAGTCTCAAGCACAAAGAAAGACCATCTGACACGACATAACAGCTACACAGAGAATGGTTGTTAAGACGTGTTCGATAGATCCGATTTGCATGTTTAATTAAGCTATCAGCTCAGTACAACAGAGACCCAAAACCTAAAGCCACAGAGTCAACAGCCCCGGTAATAACAGCTCCCTCTGGTCAGAAGGGCTGAGGAGAAGTTGAGGGAGGAGAAGAGGGAGGAGGAGAGGAGTCGGGCAAAGATGGTGTGGGGAGGTTGCAGTCACTCACTAATACACTGAAAGGGAAAGCGCAAAGCTTTTCATTAACACCCTGTGAAAGGCACATTCACACTCCAGCCCACTAATTAAGTCAGGCCTCACTCACTAGGGAGCAGGAGTAACGGGGAGAGAGGGAGAAAAGGGAAAGAGAGAGGAGCAGAGTAGGGGGAAAAGACTTCGAAAATTGAAAGGAGGAAGTGGACAGATGGAAGAGAGAGACAGACACACAGAATGAGATTGAAGGACCAAAAAGGGAGGAGGGTGGTGCAGCGATAATATCTCTGCCTCTAATCAGGTTGATTTTAAAGTCACTCGTTGCCAGTCCACTGCAGGCCTCATTAACTCGCCCCTGGCTGGCATCATTGTTCAGGCAGCGTTTGAAATCCACCAAAGGAATGGAGATTTGCTTTAATCCGGGCCCATCAAAGGTAACACTGATGCTGCAGTGACGCTGTGCCTCTGGATTAGGCCAAGCTCGAGGGGGGAGAGAGAGAGAGAGAGAGAGAGAGAGAGAGAGAGAGAGAGAGAGAGAGAGAGAGAGAGAGAGAGAGAGAGAGAGAGAGAGAGAGAGAGAGAGAGAGAGAGAGAGAGCGAGAGCGAGAGAGAGAGAGAGAGAGAGAGAGAGCCAGTGGAACGAGAGAGGGAAAGAGAGAGAGAGAGACCCATCCTCAAAATTTAACCATTTCGAATTCAGCAGGTGACAGGTCTGAAGAGCCTCACCGGCACTGAGGATGACACTTTCAGGAGGTATTTGAATAATCTGGATGGCCTAGGTTACATAATTATGCCATGACAATTTGGGCACACATGTCAGAGTACAGTCTGGCAGCCAATGTGTCAATGTGGGGAAGCTTACAGGGGGTAAGGATAAGCGCCATACTGTCCCTGCATTTACTCTCCTTCACTGTGCTCTGCTAGGTGCTGATTTGGGGAAATTTGCAATTCAAAACAACTTTTTGAAAAGAATATTTTTTCGGCTCATGAATACAGAATTTGGGAGGCAGGGTTTAAATTGCACATGGCAACAACGGGAGACCATTTTGTGGTTAGCCCACCCCTGGCTATGTACTAATACGAGGACTAAAGACTGGTGGCATATCAGGGGAAATAATAATATAATTGTGGTGTGCTTTTTCCTTGTGTATAACATTTTATTTGTCAACCAGAAAGCCAAGTTCAAGCCAACAGGAAGTTATATGTGTTCCAAGAAGACTTTCCACCTGGGCAACTACAATAACAAGGCGAGGAAGGTAGAACCAAATAGAGCACATGATGATGGCCTTATTCAACTTTTATCACTTTCAAACTCTCTCTTGCAAACCTGTTTTCTGCAAAAGTAACCTCTCTTGCAGAGAAAGCACTCTCTTGTCTAGGACACCTGCAAGTCCTGGAGTAAAAAAAAAAATGCTGACATCTCATCTTTATTCATGAGCTAAGACACAACAGTCGATATTAAACTCTCAAGAGTTTCAATAATTCCAAAGAAAAAGCATCTATCCTGAGAGGCAGCATCTTGACATTTTAAACAAGTGCTAAATGGACGAGTCCATACAATCGACCTATTCACATTGTTTCGACGAACTATGTGTTTCATGCTGATGTTTATGCTGATTCCTAGTATGCTTATGACATGTTAAACATGAGTTTCAGGTGTCATCAACCATGCCCCAGTATGTTTTGCCACAGTCAGACACCAGTGATGCTGAGGATTCTCAGGGGACTTGAGGGCGAGGCGGAGAGTGGGGGATAAGTAGGAGTGGCAAAGAGGCAAGAGATTGTGGGCATGAGGACCCAAGGCTCACAGAGGGAGCCAGGTTAAGCCAGTTAAGGGCATTAGACCTCCAGGCTGATGAAAAGGGGCCCTCCCAGATCAAATTGAAGTAAATCTAGCCTAAATCCATCCTACAAAGGGAGTTCAGACTTCGCCATTGTGCAGACCAGAGTAAACAGGGGGTCCTTGGGTAAGCCTCCCTTCACAGGGGACAAAGGCAGAGAGTTGAGGAACTGATCTTACCCCAGTAGGCCAATGTTAGCACACAGATCACAGGGTTAGACACACTCAAACCTATCAGCTGCTACACAGGCCTCTACGGTCACAACACTCTCCTAAGCCTTAAACAAGCTATAAGTTCTCCACTGGTCCTGACACTCTAGCATGTCTCCCGTGAATGCTCACATTTTGCCCTGAAGACAGGAGTGAAGATAACTTTGTGTTCAATCGCTGGCTCTTGGACAGACATCTCAAAGGGCAGTTTCCTCACTGTTCTGGCTGTTTCACACATTCTGACATTTCTCTTTCACACGCTAAAAGGATTGTTATTGCATTGTGTCTCTACGACAACTGACGAATCAAGCCTCCATCATCCTTTTCGTCAGAGCATGAGGCGATTTTCCCAGATGGCCGCTGGGCACTTGTGCTTATAAAGAAAGATCACAGTGGCAGGAAAAAGAAAAAAACCTGCTCATTCACTATAAAACTTTCCAGAAAAGCAAGCACAATCATCCTGTTAATGGTTCTAATTGAGGCATCATCATACCCGTCACACTCCAGCTGAACCTAGCACAATAAATATGTGTTCAATTAGGATCCATCAAATGCTCCCAGCCACTGCTGCTGGAAAAACAAACAGGGCCCCCAGCCCATGGGCCTTATTCAATTCACCTGGCAATCATATTATGATGCTCTCATTTTTGACCTGCTTCAAATTATCTCTGGGAAAACAAAACCCTTCTCCTATCCGTTTATTCCAAGACAATCGCTCTTCAAAAAAACTTTGGCAGATAGCTTCTTTGAAAGATACTTGAAAGGTACTAAAGTAGGTGTCAGGTACTATTATAGTGAAGGTCTACAAAAACATGCACTCGTAACTCACACACACAAAGAGAGACACAGAGGTTACGGGCCCCGGCAGGCGTTTGTGCAAGCCAGCAAGAAAAGCCAACGTTGCTTCAGTAATTATCAGCTAAGGAAACCATAACAGTGTTCACACAACAGAAGAATGCAAAAACAACGGAGCCATTCAGCAGCAGCAACACCCAAGGTGTTTTCATAGGGACGGCCATCTTGTCAGTTGACACAAGCTGCTGAATGGAATGAAAGATAACCACCGCAGGCAACCAGGTGCTTCTTCCATTTCCCAAGAGTCTATCCACAGCAAACTCAGCATGGGTGTATGTGTGTGCATGCAAGTGCTTATTTAAGACAAAGACTTAATTTACAAAGTGAAATAGCTCTGACTTGATTTCACTGATGATGAGCTGCATATTTAGAGTCAGATAGTGGGTTATTGTGTATTTCAGTGACTACACATTCTCAATGGTTTGTATGTTTGTAAACTATAAACAATTGAATTAAAGTAGCATGACCTCAACTCGAATTACAGCACTGCTGTAGGAAAATATAATCATTCTATGTTAGGCCACTGTGACCTTAACCCTTGACCTCTGGCTACCAGTTCCAGTATATGTTTGTGCCAAATTTGAAACTTCCTTCAAGGCGTTGTGGAGATATCACTTTCACAGGGCAAAAAATGTGCGGGGTAACAGTGACTTTGACCACCAAATTCTATTTAGGTCATCCTTGAGTCTAAGTGAATGTTTGGGCCACATATTCCCTTGGGGGATTCCTGACAGTCTTCATTATATAAGCTGATCTTAAAATATCACGTTTAAGAAAAAACAGACTTTGTGAGGCCATCACGACATTTGACCTTTCGCTACCAAAATCAAGTGGTTTAATCCTTGAGTCCAAGTGAATGTTTGTGCCAAATGTGACAGGATTCCTTTATGGCGTTCAAGAGATTACACCTTCACAATTGTGTAAAAAAGTACTTTGTGAGTTCACTATGACCTTGACCTTTGACCACCAAAATCTTATTTTATCCTTAAATCCAAATAAACATCTGTGCCAAATTTGAAGAAATTCCGAGAATGGGAGGAACCCGACCAACAAACATGCGCAAGGATGTACGGACGGACAATCCGAAAACACAACGCCTAAAGGAAGTGACTGTCGCCGACGCGGAGGCATAAAAACAACTACCCATTGGAATATCACTGAAATGAGGTAACAGAGGATCCATGAAGGAGCAGAAACAGGTCAATGTGTACTGACAGTGGTTCAAATTGCATATTGATAGATGATGCTGGAAAACAAAGTGAATCTTCTTTGTGTGAGAATAGTCATTTTTTCATTTTTTTGCTGGTCTATGAAATATGCTGCAACAGTAAAGCTCTATTATTCCCATTTCCTCTCGTTACTAACAGCTGAAGAGAGAAAATCGAGATCTTTCCAAAGATCTTCAGATCAGAGATGAAGCCGAAGTGGATTCACTCAGCAAACATGCTGTAAAAGCGGCCTGTTTTTCGGGGGCTGAGGTTTACTACATGGCTGTGTGTCAGTGCACAGGCTTGTGCATGTGTGCAGGCTCCAAATGAGCAGGAGGAGAGAAGAGGCCCCATCATAGTCCTGGCTATAGGAGATGATAAATAATCCAGCCGAAGTCAGCCATAAGGAGAGTCTGCCTGTCAGTCCTCTTACCCTAGAACAGCCTGGGGTTATCATGACGTGCCAGCACATTTGGTGTGAGCGTTTGACTGCTTCACCTCCTAATCGTGCCTCCTCCGGGCAGCGCTCTCCTGGGAGACCTCCCATCCTCTCCTCTTCCTGCTCCCCCTCTGTCAGCAGACTCTCTGCTGTTGTACTGAATAGTCACAAAACAGTAGATGGAGGAAGCTTGAGAAGTGTGGCATGTATTTCAAAACTGTATGTGTACACTCTTGGTGTTTGTCCATCTGTTCTGCCATCATGAAAAATTATGTGTTCAAAAGTCGTGTTCTAGGACACAACCATACCAATACGCTGTCATTTATAAATACTGTTTAAAATGAAAGTAATCTTAGTCTCTGCCCTTGTCAGCTGACAGCTCTGCTCTGTTCTCCCATTTAATAAATCACTTCTCCAAAATCCATTTCTTTCTAGTGTTTAAAATCATTTATAGCAACATAAGTGAATATATATAAATTACCCGTTATAACAGAAGTGAATTAAAAATAGTATTTATGTCCCTTTGATATATTTACATTTCTAACGGAATAGTCTTTATACTTCACAGGCATATTTTGCAATTTGAAAAAAGAAATACTAAAATAACTTAAGGAAGGCTGACAATTCCAGCCACAGTGTTTGATTTGTAGTCTAAAAACCAAAGGTTATGTAGCTCTGCACTAAAGCATTTCTGGTAAAAGTGGCCTGTGTGTGTGTCACTGTTAACTATATTTAACTCATGATCGCATAAAGCCAACCATTTATGAGACAAGAAAGTTAAATTATAGAATTCAACTTTTCCACAGTCTAAAGTGCAAAGAGAGCCTCAGTTCAGACTCAGTCCAACATCAGGCAGGTTTGTTTCAGAGGACTCAACCACACTCGACACCATTTCCATCTCTACATATTGTGACAGTGTCACAACTATTTTCTTTCTCCAAGTAAGCGTCTATTTCCGTGGCAGAGGCAGGCTGTTTGTATGTGGCCTCTGTCGGCCGCATCTTCCTCTGTGGCTTGTTGTTCTGCCCATTTCTGAACCCACCCATTTATTTTGGTTTGTCTTAAACTATATTTATATTTTTCACTCTGACTTGGGCCTGGGACTTAAAAAAGAACATAGTGTAAAGAGCAAAATGTGAAAAGCCTTCCCTCTCTAGCTCCCTCTCTCAGAGCCAAACAATTTACTGTAGGCCTGAAATATATTCAGTGCTGCAAATCCATAAGCCAATGTTTTGATTACTCATGCAATGCTTTTACAGGCATGTAATTGGAACTCATAAAAGGGGCAGCTGGTCAACCTGTTGACAAAGACATACATTAAATACAATGTAAAATGTCTAACACATGCTCATGCACAAAAAAACATACCAAGGTGATAAAAAACACAAGATGGAGCACACTGTTCCTCAAAAATGTCTTTGAATAAATGATTTGAAGTTTCAACGTCACACATAACTGAAACCATCATGTTGCTTTGATCTGGACACCACATGTAACAAAGCGAGCGGCCAGGTAACACTGGCTTTCAACACATTACTTCAAACTTTACTCTTTGTTCTCACATTTTGTTCCACTCAATTCCAGAACAGTAGATCAGTCAACTGCTGAGTGTCAGGTCAGTCAGGACCCATAGAGCTGAGGGCTCTGACAGTATGTGGTTTTTTAACACTGATGCTGATGCTGTGCCAATGTTCGATTATTTTGTCAGACATCAGCAGGTACAAATACAGATTTGGTTTAGAATGTCACGTGCTAGTTTCAAAGATCATTAAAAAGAATAAAGATAGTTATGGTAAGATCTGAACATAAAACCTAATAACCAGATATGAAGTAGTCGCTGGTTTCTATCGCCTCCAGCTCTGATCAGCAGTGAAGGAAAACCTGAAAGGTGGACACACATTTCGGGCCATTTTCTTCAATATAGCCAAGAAGCATGTACTGTTTTGTTTTTAGCAGTCAATGGGAACAGCGTGCAGTGGCAGCTTTGATCTTCATATACAACACTGCCAGATAAAAAGCCAGGGAGGTGATGTAAAATACCTGAAAAGAGAGGCAAACGTTTCTTTTTATTTTAAATTTACACGTCTTATTATAACATGAAAGATCTCTAACTTAGTGTAGCCCTGTTCAGCGCTCTTTGCCCAAAAGTCGGCATAAGATCAATAGTTGCTGCACACATTCCTACGACGGCCATATGGTTCTCTGCAGACACCCAGACCTTGGCATAACACCTGTCTTCTCTGTGTATCTGTCATTCAGGTGTGCATGAGCGTGTGCTGTCTGCATTAATCATTAAATAATCAAGCTTCCTGCATTAACCTATCCTCGTCAGCCCGCCCCCTTTACCAAGACAACAGGATAGAAATATATACTATTCTAAAACTATTTTGAGCTTCATATCAATTGCGTGATTGACTGTTCAGATCTTTAAAAACAAAATATATTTTTGAGATTTTTTAAATTCTGTTTTTGGTTCATGAACAGAAAACAAATCTTTTTTTGGGGGGGGGGACGGCTGCAATAGGATTCCAGATTATTTACAGTCTCAATCAGATTGCAGAAGTGTCGCTGTATGCCGCCCTGCTGGTTCAGAGCGAGTGTCTTAGAGCAGTTAAAAGTCGATCTCCGATTGGTTTTGCTTGGACTCCTGTTGCTCTTTAAAGAGGCATGCTGACTAAAAGAAAACTGACACTGCTGTCCACCCACAGAAACTTCCCCCTTATGCTAAAAAACTTGACAGCTCTACTCCAAAGAGCATTGCACAGGCTGAGAGAATAAGCCACAGCTAAAACGTGGCGGCTTAAATGATGCAAGACGGTGGGCAGCTACTCAGGAGGATGAATCAGAATTTCTCAGTGCATGGGTATACACTCTAAATATGAATTATTAAGTGGCTATCACACCCCCATAGTATGAAAATAAATCCAAGGTTGGATGGAATGAGAAGGGTCTGAGGTGGTGGACCTGAATACTGATGTGCAAAGAGATCCCAGAAGAGGCACAGGTACTAAAAGGCCGCCGGGAAGCTTGCTTGGATCTCCAGGAGATGATTGTGGCTTTTAACCTCAGACATAGTGTCACCACACACAATGTGACCGTCTGACCAATTGTCAGACATCTAAATGGACACAAGTTTTTCTGTAGGAGAAGGTAAAGCAACAGGATTAAGTTTCCATCAAAATCACTTGTTAGTGGTTCAAGTCAAAGTTTGGAATGATCCTGAGGTGTTTCCTAACTTTTCTCGGATAAGTCCACCATATGGTTACTAGCAGAGTAAACTGGTGGTGACATAACAAAAGCCACAGAAGCCATCTTGGGGAAAGAGCTCATGAGTGAACTCTATTATCAAGACTCAAAAACATACATTGACCAAAACCACATCTACTAAATGATGATACAGCAGCTGACAAGATAAGACTGGACAGGCCAGGCTAATAATCAATTATAGTTTGGGTGCAAAGACAAGTGTGAGTGATGGTAGATGTAGGTTACCTTATTTTTTGGGAATGCACTTTATAGACAGCCAGGTCTTAAGAGGACATGCACCCTTCAGTGTGTGTTTGTGTGTGTGTGTATAAGTAATCACCGCCTGTTATTGCATGCAAGTCAGCCAATAACACAAAGTTGATTGCAAAATGTTAAGATATGTTATTCAAACATAGTTGGGAAGCTGCTTTGACACGCTTTCATTGATCCCCATGACAACGCACAATATTTTCTAGAAACCCAATCAACCCACGGGACTTTAAGCGAACCCATGATATCCACACTTCCATGTGTTCATATGGTTTTGGTGTAAAATTCTTTTACAATACCTTGGTACAATACTATATAGGAAGGATTCTTCTCATCAACACCACATGATCAAAACTATAAAAGACATTTGAATTACATACTTTTGTATGTTGGGTAAATGCCCAAAGCAGGAGGACAAAAGAAAGGATGATTAATATGAATATCACCGTCTAACATTAATACAAATTCATACTCTGACCCATTTTAATGTAAAAAAACATTGAGCTGATGCCGGCTTGGGCTGTTATTTGTGTGAGAGTGAGGTTAAGAGTACAGAGGTGAATGTAATTGAGTCTTTCACCACAAGATGGGGTCTGTCAAAGAGGTCTTAATCCTCTCTGCACATGCTCCTGTGGCTCTGGGACACTGCGCCCCTGGGACTGTCACAAACCAGAATTACATAGCAACACAGTGTGCGCCTCTGATGTTCACATCATACTCTGAAATGAACCCCTCCCCAACGTGCAGCTAAAATGGTCTCGCTACACATCCACCACATTTCAGGACAATGGTTGTCAATGCTAGAGGCTTACAGTTGTTAAAAATACATTAGTCTACATTTTCTCCTGTAGCCTGCTCTCAGGTGTCCTGTGATGTGCTTTCTGCATTGTGAGCATGCATACAGTAATGAACTACTGAATCTTCATACATTTACAGAATACAGTAGATCAATACATTTACATTGATGAATTGGAGGTTCAAGAGATGATTATTTCAAGGAGGGAAGTTTGTTTGATTTATTATTATATATTTCAGTTTAAAAGCGTTAGATTCTCACATTTTATATATGTACAATGTGGCGATCAAGCTTTACCAAGCAATGCTACAAAGGACATGCAATGGGAAAGCATCTGAAAAATGGTTGCCCCACAAAGCACTGTTCAAATGTCCTTAAGCTCAAAGCAGAAAAATGTATTCCTCAGTCCTGGGTCACAGCAGATCTAAGCTGTAACATCTTAACAAATCACACCTGATCAGATGGCTTTAGAGCCCTAACCCCTGCATGATTCCCCATAGAAAGATGTACGAGACTGATCCTTTGGGAGTGACGCAACTAAACCACAACCATGTGTGTTGCAGCATCCAGCTATGCAGCGCTGAGTTCAGTCCAGCATATGGTCTCAGGCACAAGGATTTGAAAATATCATAAGTATATTGCGACTGACCAGGAGAGAGTAGTTTAAGAATCAAAGCTGTAGCCCAATAAATATCCTCCTCATGGATCCATAATAAAACACGAAATATTGTACTGGGTAGACATTTTCACATCATATTATCATTTCATCTTTGTGATTGATGGAACTAAAGCCTGGATATTATGGCTTTTCAGAAATTTGTTTGATGAATCTAAAAAATCTGGGGTTTGACTCAATAAGTATTCACTTCTTCCTACTCCTTTTTGAATATTATTCATTTATTTTGAACATTTGTTGATAAAGTTTCCTTGTTTGCTGTGCCTTTTTCTTACTTATTAGTTACTGATAGTTACATTTTTCAGACTTCAGTCTTTTTGACCTTTTAACTGTGACAGACATGATTCCTTGTCAAACGTCACTTAGAACTTGTCTTCACTCGTCATATATTTATTTCCTCAGTGAAAGCAGAACATGCTACACCAGCTTTCACAAGCTCCTGCAGGTTCAAATGAACCAACCCAACACTTTCCAGGCTGATTATCTCAGAAAGGCTCGATATCGACAGACTTCAAAAACAATCACCACCATAGCAACATAAAGGTTCCAAATAACCCATAATCCAACACTCCTTCCAAGACTGTAGTTGCTCTTGTCTCTCTATTTGAAAATTTAGGTTTTAATGAATTAACACATTATTGTTTCCTGAAATATACGACACAACCTCCATTTTTTAAGCAAAGATCCACAGAAACATATATGGTCAGCTGTCTAAGAACCAATACCATACCAAAAATGTGTAGGTGCTGCACCTAAGTCTTAATGCTTATACTACTTCTTTTTTGCCCTGATCCGTATATGCATTCCAAGTTAGATTGTGAAAAAAACAATGCTTGGTAAATTGAAATGATATAAAATGGATGCTGTCGATAAACTACAGGAAAAAAGTGAGCGGCTGAGGGACAGCAGTTGTCGCTTGTCTGACCGTTCATCGGCCCTATAATTCACTCTTAATATTGTGATGTCTTAAAATTGGATTTTACAGTCACCGCTTTTATTTCCACATAAAACTGAGTCTTGTATAAGCCTGTTAAAAGAGTATCCAATGGTATCTTGCAAGCTTGATCCCAAAGCGCCCAAAGTACACAACAAAGCAGAGAGCCTGTAGTGGAGCCAGTGTTTGACCGTCTGCTTTCACTATCACAGCCGACTGTTTGTTCCTCTCTTCTCTCTCTATGTCTCGTCTTCTCCACCTCTTCCACACTCCAAGAAGCAAGAAGAGTATAAAGAAAGCAGCCGTCTGGGCGAGAGAGAGGGTTTTTTAAAATTCATCTTTTATCTCACATATAGTATGTGGCAAGCGCAGTCTAGGAGGGGGAAGGAGTTATAAAGCGGTGGGAAAAAATTCAAGATGAGAGCTGAGAGAGAGATACTAAGAAAGAAAGGGAGCAAGGGAGAAAATAAAAAGAGTGGGGTCATATTTCTTTTCTTCAGCATATATTTCATGTTCTCTGATCTGAGGAGGAAATGTTAAAAAGCCATTCCAGAAAGATACAGAGAGCGTGGATACAGCTTTCACTTCCCAAATTTCGATGCTCAAATGTGTTGCCTGCTGACAACTACCACCTCATAAAGCCCTGGTAAATTATATTTAAATTAATATAATATTATTGCACTGTATTCCTAAAACATGCAGACTTATTTTGTATAGAAAACTAATATCAGTTTGTCTTTTCCTCGTAAATTTGTTTAAGAGCAAAATACTAGATGTTCATCCTCTTTGACCACGCAGCACTGCAGGCCTTGGGTTAACACAAGAGACAGCATTCGCCCGCGGATGGTTTATTTGCTGTGAGGTGTTTTAAGCTGTGATCAGTCAGGCGCTGCTCACTTCCTGCCGGCAAATCACAGCTGCCGGGACACAGCAGAGCTTGGTGAGGCAGCTACCTTAGTGAAACCACAATAAACAGCTGAGGAGAAGCCCACAATCATATCAACGTGAGTGATAATACACTTTAGAGGGGGGGAGTTTTGAAGGCTGTCGATGCAAGAGCTGCCAGGCCGGACCGTTGAGTGTTATAAGGAGAGGCTGATTCCCTGCTGCCTCTATATCACTTGACAGATAGAAAAGGCGGGGGGGGAGGGACAGACCGTGGTTTGGGTCTCTCCAATGGCGCATCACTCCAGGTGACCAATGAAAGGTGATGGGAGCTTATTGACTTGTCTGGCTTGATGGGCACTCAGTGGTTGACAGCGCCGCATGCAACATCCATCAACGCTTAACCGAATGGCCAAACATGATCAAATCCTTTGACTACTAACCTCTTTACACCAAGACCCTCCTGGGATTACCTGCCTGCCGCAGCCACCTCCCACTGGCCACACAGAGCAATGCATAATGGAGATCAATGCAATATACGCCATTTACATTTTCTCACCTCGAAATTGTGTCACAGCCAGCAATTCAAAACCTCCCAACTTGTCCTGGTACAACCTTGACAAGGACCTCCCTTTGAGAGTCTGTCTCTGGGAGCAGCAATGAGCTGTTCATTGTTGTACATTTCCATTTGCACAAGGTGTTTAATAGATAAAAGGCTTGTTCGAAACTTTGAATACTTTCATATGAACTAACCTCTAAATTTGATGGTACAATATCGGAAGAGAGGATGTAATCGTGCATGTTCTTAACAGGGAAATGAAAATGTTTCATGAGTGTGTTACACTAAGAATATAAACTGGAGGAATATTCCATTTCACCAAGAATTAATGATGACAACAAGACAAAGATGTTTTCCGAAGAATCCGACAACTTCTGAGGGCAGCTTCATCAAGTAACATTCAGGAAACATATGCCAGGAAATTCGTTCGATCACTTTTATGTCTTTGTGAGCTTTTCTTTTTCTTTCCTTCTTAAATTGTTAAAGAAAGAGAGGGACAGTCTGAAAGTTAGTAAGCCATGCTATTATCTCATTATAGGTCTCTAGTCCAAGGGTAACGTTATCGTGTTGAGGACAGAGCTATGGAGAATAGGAAGCACCTCTCTTCAGACGGACTGTAAATTGAGATGAACCTACTTGAGATGAACTCCTAATCAGCCGCCAGACACAGACTATCTCTCTGATGACTGGTGAAAGGTATTCATTGGAGAGGAGTTTAACATCATTGCGTCTGATTGACTGGGCTCTCAACCACCGTGGGTTAAGGGGGCTCCTGGGGTTAGCCTGGTCAGACAGAACAAGAGGGAGCAAGGAGGAGAGAGAGAGTGCCCTTCAGTAAATAGGCAGCCCGCAGAGAATTGTGGAGCAGTTTAATGGAGCCTCATCACGGCCAGTCTGTCAGTCAGTCAGGTCCTAATGAAGACAGCTTCACACCGAGTTGTCTTGAAACTGCCCAGCTAAAAAGCAGAAACACTTATTATCCATCTCTCCTACTGTGGAAGATTGCCCACTCACAGCCTCTAACAAGAGCAAAGGAAGATCCAATTGTAAGACCAGGGCAGCCAACAACACATTTTGTTCACTCTGTTTGGCATGAAGTGTGAAGGTGTACAGGAGAGGGGCCACTGCTTTACTGTTCAGCTGTAACTCAGCTGCAGACACAACGCTGCAGGCCAAATGCTGAAGAAAATTACAGCTGATACTTACGGAAAATAGAGAAGTACATATACGGATATTCGGTTTAGACTACAGCAGCAATGCCTCTTGTCATATAGACCACTTCATGACATGATGCATAAGCTGCAAATGTGACATAAACCTCAATCGGGCAACACTTACCTTTTGATATTGTAAAAATGTCCTGTCATAATGACATAATCATGATGTCTTTGGTTTTTGTATGGTTAGCGATACCAATGTGACATCAAATACATAAAGTATTGCACGTCTTTCCAATCTTATTAATAATACACAACATGGTGACATGGCTTAACTAAGTCATTAAATATGCATTTGTACGTAGGTCGACAGAGTTTCACAGATTTCTAAGACATTCCCTACTAAATGTTCCTCAAAGAGAAATATCGCATCATGTCAAGAAGAAATTCATAAGATAATTGAATAATAAAATTGGAGGTTGGTAAAACAAATTCACACTTGTTTTTGTATTCAACAGCATCATCAACTTTCCTCATCTGATCAGGCAAACTACAATAAAACCTTCTCTACCACAACTTTTAATGGAAATAATTGTATCGAAGTTGAATATTATTGTTCTCAAACCAATATTGTTTTTATACATTGTAACAAAACTACCAAAAAGTCAGGGTTTTGTAGCGTGAAGACAGAAAGGTGTTCCCCAAAGTCCAAAGCCCACTCATGAGTTACAAAAAAAGATGAAATGCTTTTAGATCGGTATAAGAACAGAAGATAAACCAGAGAGCCAATCATCCCCACTGTCCATTTAAGCCCAGTGGCATCGCCTCAGGAAACAGCCGCTGGGTGGCCCACAATCAGGCCTTAGCCTGTCGTCTCTATGGTAAGTGCTCTGTCACGAGTCTGCCAGGGGCTACAGCATATGCCACCAAATCCCTGGCGTATCCCCCCCCATGCTAATGGATGCATGGTCCTCTGTATGTACTGTATGTATGTCTGTCTGTCTGTGCCTCAGACTGACCTTCAGCTGGCCCACTCATCCTCCTTTACGCCAAATGGCTTCACGGCTGGATGATGCTGCACTGCCTTACTCACGATATGTGGGACCTAGAGAGAGACAGAGAGAAAAGGAAACAGGTTGAAGTGAGCGAGACAGAGAGAGATCTCCTCATCTCTCCTCGACCTCAGGGGTCAAAGAATTTTTTTCCTGAGTCCAGAGAACAACGACACATGCATGAACTGTTTGAGATGTGCACTCAAAGCATATTCGTGCACTTGCAAAAAGGTGCACTAACATTTAATCACGTGCCTGTAAAAAAGACAGACAACACATGCACTCACAATATGGTTCTCTAACTTTTTTTCATTTTTGTCGTGACACTTACATGATGGTTAAGGGGCTCAGATACTGAGAAGAAGCGGTGGAGCAACTTTGCTTGTGTTGCATAGAAAAAGTGAGAGAGAGTGTAACACCCCTACTGCACTGGATGCGTGAGCGGCACCAAAGTCTTGCTTTTAATTCCGCCGTCCATGTTATCAGGTTAGAGAAGATAGACTCCCAGTATGAGCCGCGCATCTCCTCTAGGGAGTCAGGGTCTCACCTATTATACATAAAATAGACAGTGAAAATGATCTTTCACCACAGTTTCAATGACTTAATCTGTCAAATAAACACTTCTTGTACCCATTTCAAAGAAGAAGCACTGTGGCTTTTCTCTGGATTGAATTCATTAACTTGTTTTGACAAGGTTTTTATTGTTATTGTCAGAAGATGCAACGTTTTCATACCATTATGTCCTGGCATTTAGTTGAGTACATAGGCCGACTTCTATTCTCATAAATACAGTAGTCATTACAGAAACCTCATGTAGCAGCTCGGCAGCTAGCACACAGCAGATAGAGAGATTCAGCAGACCAGCAACGCACCCACTGCACACTCACCCAGCCTAGCCCGGGCATGAAGACGCAACATAGACAACCTTAATCAAGTCAAAAAAAAGAAAACTCCAGTAATCTGATCATGTATTATAATTGCCTTTTGTGTATTTTCATTGTTCAACATGTAAACTCAGTCTTCAGACATAATGACAGGCTTTGAAGCCATCCACCTATGTGTAAACAGTCTGCGAGGTCTGCTGAGTGGAAACTGCTGCACTGACGATCTGACCAATGAGCCTTGGCAAACAAACCTTTCCATGTGTGCATTTGTGTTTGCTTTGTTTGTACTGCGTGCATGCCTCCATCCAGTCAAGCATGGCGCTGCCCACGCTGTAACCTATGTAGCGAACACAATCATAGAGTGAAACAGTTTTAATAGACGCTTGGTACTTCTTTCCTTCACAATAGCCGGTGCCCCAGTGTGCGTCTGCCATTCTGTGGGCATCCAACATAATTACAGGGCTTTGTAGGTTTGTATAGGAATATTGGGGTGAGATAAAGCTGTCATTACAGTACAAATACACTGTCGACGCACAGCCCCAGCGCTGGGTACAAAGCAATCGCTACAACTGTATTATCTTTATGGTACAAGTCTATAATTAGTTTCCCCCTTGTTACAGAGTGGGCATATGTTTCATGGAAGAATGAAAAGAAAAGATTACTTCAAACCTTAACCCTGTCCTATTTCTCTGAGATAGTTTTATAGCAGGCGGAGATAAGAGCAGAGCTACAGGGAGGGACTTATAATGCGTCTCGATATCAGGGAGTATGTGGGGAGTTCATAGGCAGAGTGGAATGAGGAGCCTGCGGCTTATGTCTTCAAATCACAGCTTTCCCAAGCACTGTCTCTTGTAACACTGAAGATTTTACACGGATGGGAATTAGCTCCGACAGTGTACATTCATCGATGCTCTCGCAGCATGTGTGTATGCATGAATGTTCATTACACACGGCCAATGGTGATATCAATAACAGCAACTTACAATATCATCTCTTGTGGCTTCCGTCCAAGATGGTGCAATTAGTTTACTTTATAGTTCCCCTTTCATATCTACATGGTATTTTAACACTGAAGGGGTTTATGCTGGCATCCATAAAACATAAAGGGGTCACTTTTAATTGCAAGGGAGGGAGGAGATGAGACAAGACTAATTATCTTTATAGCCTGAAGGCAATATTTTATTTAACTTCAGCACTGGGACCTTCGCTATGGACGGTGGACATGAGGAGATTTACTCCTTGGGCTTGAGCAGGTTTTTGTGGCAGCTATGACTCCCCATCCAGTGCAAAAGAGACAACAGTGATGTATTGAGATGTGATGTATTTATTCTCGGGGACTTAAATACAAAAAGGTGACTGTACTACTATAATTCTGCATACACATATTTGTCATCTTGCCAATTGTTTCCCCCTTCTGTATGCACCTGCAAAACTAGTGGCCTGGTTTATGGCCAAAGCAGCGCTAACGCTTAGACTAAGGCAGTCAGGGGGAGATGGGGTCATAAGAGACCTGAAGATAGAAGGAGACGGGGGAAAAAAATGAAAAATAAATTGAGTGAAAACCCTAAGAACAGTGAGGAGGGCAGTAGAGTGGTGTCATGGGAGCTGAGAGAGGCTAGTGCCATGCTATTGAGCGCCTGGAAGAGCACAGTCTCTGATTTCCTTTTTTTTTTTTCCTTTTCAAAGAGCACTTGAAAGCTCTTCTGAGGTATCGAGCAGGTGGGAGTGTATGTTAAGGCGGACTGGGGCTGAGAGTGGCCAGGGCTGGGTAAAGCGGCTCCATCTTTCTCCAGCCAACTCACAGAAGTGCAGGACTCAGAGGTCCAAAGGCCCAGTGGCCCAGAGCTGCAGCCAAGAGTCTCTGAGGAGCCCTCAGCCAGGCAGAGGTGCAAATTGGAGGCGTGAGGTTGGGCAACGAGGATGAAGGCAAAGCACAAAGGCTGCCTAAAAAGTATCCTCGCTCCGAAAAATGAGAACAACTTTGATACATATTTGAAGAGATGCTACCTTGACAGTTACTTTTTTATATAAAAACATTTGACACTGTTATTTTCCATTTTAATATGTATTTATATATAGATATATATCTGTTGATAATAATCCATTGTATTGTTTCCCATTGTTCAATATGTTTCAAGCAACTTTTGTGAAACAAAAACTATCCTTTCTACTTTCTTCTTAAGCCCCTTTTCCAATGGTCAAAAAACCCACTAACACCCACTAGCATCTGACTTTGTCTGCAATGGGATTGGATAAAATCATCAATTAGTCCTGGGTCAAATGTCAAATGCAGATACAGGTTTTTATCGGCCCCAGCACTGTTCAAAAATCGACGAAAAGACTCAACACAACGATCAATGCGCTAATAAGTTCTCCTTTTATTCTTCATTCTAGACTGCACCTTTTCTCCATAAAGTTATGTTGCGCATTTAACTTTTGGCCATAAACAACCATGAACATTTGCATACCATTTGTTTTTTCAAATCTTGGGAACAATATGCAAAAGTGACTTTTTTCCCTTTGTGTTGTGGAAATTGCAGCATTCTTATATCTTCTAATTTGGGTGAACTCTACAGTTATTAAGTTTATAGTATATTTTATGTAAATCAGAACAAAAATATAATGATGGTAGTATTACCAATATTTGTATATGTAAATATACTGCATATTAATCCATTCTAAGGCAATGACCACACTTACCTTATGAGTCCTTATGACACGTTTTTATCAAGATCTGCAGACCAGTGCTGAATAAAGTCAGACTGGAAGGCAGTATTGACGCAATCCAGATTTCTTAAAGTTTGCACTTTAATATAATTGATCAAAACAGCAGCCAGCCTTTGAACGTTTGCTCCTAAGGGAGTAACTTCAAACAGTATCAATTATAGAAATCAGCGCGGAGGAGTGGAGTCAATTCTCTATCAATAAAGTATTCAGCGGCAATCGCCCAGAGATTAAGGGAGAGATGAGCCAAGTGCAAACCCAAAGGACTGCCTAAATCTACTGCATGGTGGATGCTCCAGTAAACTAAGTAGCTTCAGATGATCAAACAGGAGGTATTCCAATCAAACACTGCATAAAACCAGCAGGAGCTGTTAATACAGTGTGAACCTCTGGAGAACGGCTTTCCAGCCATGACTGAAACATGTGAGCTCAGAAGCGGCGCAATACTTTTTTACAATCGCTCTGCATCTGTTGTTGTAACAAATCAATCAATACAGTCGGGTGGGGGTGAGGGGTGGGGGGAGGACAATGAAACTGGATTGAGATGTACAACAGAGTGCAGAGAAATCAACCAAGCCCTGCATCATGATCGACTTTCAGTCATGAAGAAACACTGTTTGCTGTGGCTACTGGGTCATTTAAAAAACATCTATATCAGGGTATTAACTCCTGGTAAATACAGTCTTACATTGTGGTTTCTCTGAGGAACACAACTTGCACAGAGAAACTATTCAGAGCATTATCTAGATATTTAGCAAAAACACATACAACCTTATCATGAACATATTCTTAGTTGTTTAGTCCCAAAATGACCACAAGAATCAAAGAGCGTCATAAACTGTAAAAAAAAAAAATAGGTCCTTGTTTACCTAAATAAAATCTTCAATTTTCAATTTGAATAATCAAAATGCATGTCCAGAACACACATACATATATGTTAAATTTAACATAGAAAGTTTAAAAGAATCTCCAAGAAATATCAACGCACTCACCTCTCTATTCTCAGCTCTCATAGTAAATTCAGAATGGCATCCTGTTTTAACTGCTAAACCAAAGACTTTTTGTTCAAGTGAATAATAAATGTAACTGTGCACCAGTCCACCAGGAAAACCTCCTTTTAAAAAACAACATAAAAAATGAAAAACAGGAAAATGCTTGTTTTTGCAGCTGGCCCAAAACGTGAGGGTAATAATCTTCAGCTAATGCTGAACAATTAAACAATTAACACTAAGTGTTATCAGATTTCCTATCTGATCTACAAATACCACAGAAAAGACAGAAGCGCGCATGCACACATTCACTCACATGAATACATGTAAGTATCCTCCACTGTATCAGCATTACACTGTATAGATCTATTGACAGAGTCATGCCATATCAATGACACCTTCAATCTTTACAGGCCCTTCTCCCTGAAAGCCTCTGTTGCGACACAATCATTACAAATTGATTGCAAAATAGCTAACAATCATGATTAAATCATTAAATTCTTGTCTGCGCTTCAGAGAATGGGGAGAAAATTAACTTCCCACCAACCTCATTTTTTTCCGAACACGAAATAATGATTTTCTGCCAGTCTAATTACAAAGCCAACATCTGATCAAGCCCGCATCCAGGGGGGATTATCACATGCGGCAGTATTAGACCTCATTACCAGCCTGAGTGCAGAATTATTACATCTTGTAATTGGATGGTGAGATTTATATACAGATCAGGCTGGTTTCTGTAAGATTGTAATTACAGGCTTCGTTGGTTAGCTACTTATCACTCAGTACTGGAGTGCAGGAAATCGGCGCGTGGAAGAGCATTTCATTAACCCCTCACCCTGTCGGAGGGGGGGAACCTTCACATGTGTGTTTTTAGGGACAACAGCATCATGCACACATCAAACAATTTATCATTGCCTCATTTGGCCCGCACCTGGTTAGGGAAGCCCTCACTTGAGCTCTTCAGTGATCAATTACGGGAAATTTGTCTGAATAAACCATCCATTTTTATTGTTGACTGAGCCCCATTTTCATTTTCTCAGTAAGATAAGAGGGTAGAAAATGCCCTCACCAGAGGCTTCATCAAACCCTCTGCTTCAGAGTAAGCTGGCCAGGGTTAACAGACTAAAAGCTCCCTTTACCCAGTAGGTGGAGGAGTGTGTATCTGTGTGTGCATATAGATGTTTGTATAGCCATCCATTTGGCTTCGCCCATGTGTACAGCTAAGAGACCACAGTATCTTTCCCCTCTCTCTTTGGGCAAAGCCTTTTCTATTCGCCTTTAGCTCATGTAAATTATTGAATACACTTTCTCCCTTTTTTCCTTGAGGAGGCTCTTAATTAATGGACCGGGACGCTTGTTAAACACCTCACTTTCCCTGGCACAAATCTGCCAAGTGTGATTAGACAGGGCCAGCGTGCTCCAGTTCAGCGCCGGAGCAAAGGAGCAAGATAGAGAGGCTTCTGCAGCCATCATCATCATTCCTCATCACAAATCCAGCAATGGCTGCTCTACTTACAAACAGGTCACTTGAGATAAACCAAAGTAAATCTGCTCTGACAATGTCAAGCTCTGACACCTTTTACATATGGTAATAAATTGAAAATGGGGCCGAGGCAAATCTTGAGGCAAATGGAATGAAAAATGACAGAGAGGGGAAAATGGGAAATGTGTGTAACGCGGAGCTGATGGAACACAACTCATTTGCTGCTCGCAATCGCGCGAGTCAGCAAGAAACGCCTCGATCCTTGTGTCAGGGTGACACTGGCGGCGAAGAAAAGAAACCATCAGCACCTCTTCCCGGTTAACACCCATGCAACTTACTTTCTCTCTGCATATCACAGAGCCCTCCCTCCGACAATCAATACAGGCCTACATTTTATGAGACAAGGAGTTAACTTGTTCAATTATGCCACAGACAGCTCTATTCCTTTGTAACAAGTAATCTGGGTAGTGAAATCAATACTGACAGGCTCACGGCACGCTGGCTAATTTCATATTACCTCCAGCCAATGGCGGAGCGGCTCGTAATGGAGATGCAGTTCCACTTCATTATAAGAAAAGAGGGGGGATCAATACTAGCACAGACACACACACACGCGGCCATGTTAACACACACATGCACACACGAGGAAAAAGGTCTTACTCTCGGCACATAGACCAACACAAACACATACAGGCAAAAAGAGCAACCCCTGCTACTTCAAAGTCCCCAAGGGGCCACACAGAGCTGTCTGAAGCAGGGCAGATGGGACAGGGGGAGTGGATGGGGGTCCGGGGGTCACTACCCCCGCCCAAAATAAATTACACTTCCAATCGTCAGTAAACATGTGCTCACACACACACACACAAAAAACAGCTTTCTTTTTCAAACTGTCGCGCAATCAAGGGGGAAACGTTCACATTTCTATTCACTAAAACACACACACACACACACACCATTAAACACTTGACTTTTTCACAACAAGGTCATAATCAGATTCAGAGCATGACTACTGAGAGGGGAAAGAGAAAAAGAGAAAGAAAAAAATAAGGGAGGATAACCTTCAGATGGCGGATCAAGTCTTTGACCTCTGCAGCTAATTACAAATTAAACTCCATATCTGCTTTTGGAAAAAAAAATATCTCCATTCTTTTTTCCCATTATTGTTATCACTCTGTAGGATTAGCTGGGGACTAAGGGGATGATGTTGTCTAAGCCGATGTCAACTGTACAATTACTCGACTCATCCATCCCTTTCCAAGAAAAATAAGACACTGTAGATTAAGATAAGCCATCTTGAGAAAGAATGGGGATGTAAAGCCTTTGACAATTACTAAGTACACATGGCACAGGGTGACAATTGCTCTTGGTAAACAAACTAAATACTCATTAGACTAAACTCTGACATTCTTTTTCTCATAACTTCCTATTATGCAATTTGGATTTATTGCACTCATTAATAATCATCTTTACCAGGTTAGGCTACAAACAGTGTGACAGCAGCATCATTTAGCCTCAGCAAAGGGCGCACACGCAGAAAGGACGGCGATGCGAGAACACATCTCGACTGCGTTTGGAGAGAACCCAATTAAATGCATTTTAATCTAAATATCCTTCAATATGCTTTATTGTTCTCCTTTAATTTCCTCGCCACTATTCCATATGGGGCTCCAGTTATCAAGCAGACAGGCTTTATGAGCCCGACAGAGTTGTACAACACTGGAGCTCATCAGTACTCAGCCATTAACAGGCTGGTAGTGTCTCAGCAACAGGGGGCACAGGCCTGTGACAAATGCCTGGTGCTTGGTGGGAATGCAGTTAGGACGCAGCTATTCACAGCCTCTATCAACAACTCAGTGTACACAGCATCCATCTGGTGCTTAAATGAGTTTTAATGTGAGGTTCGTTGTGAGATTTTAACGTATCAAGACTACGGGGAATCGACTAGTGGTTGTATATCTGTGTGGATTACAGGATGTCAAACAGTTTATGACACACTTACTCTGCTGCTACACTGTGGCACAACATCACTATTGAGGCAACTGGCATCTCATTCTCTTTATGGACATTTTTTCAATGGAAAGCAATGTTTTATTTGTAACTTCTGCAAAAGATCATTGAGACAAGGGGCTGCAGGACAGAGCACGGGAACCGGGGGCTGCATGTGAGCACTACATCAAGTAATCTGCCTGAGCAGGAGCATTTCTCCTAATTGCTGTCAACGGAATTAGAAATTAAAATTATTTATGATTGGTCTAACACAAAGACAAGATACCTCTAACTATATGTTGACAAGTACATATCTAGTCAATTGCTGCCCAATATGATAGAATTGACCGACATTGTAATTATAAAATTAGAAAAGGTGAACCAGGTTGGAGTATTTACAAGTTCACAGTACCACAACATATCTGCAACTGCAATCTGACTGATAATTCAAGATATTTCCAAATACTCTCAAGGTACGCCGGCAAATAACAGGTATTTTGACACATCTGATACTAAGTACCTGAAAATCCAAAATAACAGCGTCCATCAGTTTAAACTATGGTCACCAACATCAGGAAAACAAATTTGTTGTGAATAAGAGCTGCCATGCACTGAAAACTCAGGATCAATTCTGTCAATTGTTCATTCAGTATCTTCTGGCACAGAAACAAACATTTACAGATTAATGAGAACTAGGGCTGCACGATATATCGAAAATGTATCGTCATCGCGATATCAACATGCGCGATATACCTATGGCAAAAGACTGCTTGAACTGCGATTAATGGTGCTCCATGTGCCATGCATTAACACTCTGAGTGTCATTATATTTGGCCAATCAGATGGAGCCCTGCTGCCCCAACACACACACACACACACACTTGCTCTCTGTCTCTCTCTCTCTCTCTTTTTCTCTCTCTCAGACACAGCTGATGTTGCTGGTTTGCCCCACAAGCTTTAGAAAATGGGCATATCAATAGCCCTAGACCAGGAGGATTTAATGCATGCAGTGGCAGAGGTTAAACCTCCATCCTCTCCCAGAATATCACCCAGGTGCCCCATCCCACCAGGTGGAGTCGCTGATGTAACAACTCAGACATGATTTTTAAAACCAAATAAACCCCTGAAAGTCTGAAGAGAAGAGGTTTCAACTTAACTTTAAAAAATGACATGCTTTAATTAATAATCAATGATAATCTAATATCTTAAATCCAATCTATAGGCACTCATCGGGTATAATCTATTCCCAGACAGAGAATATACTAAATAGAGTAAAAGAAATTAATTCAGACAGCAAACCAACAAATGCAGCAAAGAAAACGGTGTCAATCAGGTTTTACAGGACGATGTGATGTATGTGGGAGGGATGCAGAGAAACACAGACGGCCAGAGCAGCAGTCGAGATTGAAGATTCCGACTCACTCACTTCCCATTTTCACCTCCCATTATCTGATTAGCCTCCCATTTTTTCCCCATCAGTGCAGTGACCTGGATTTCGGCGGGATAGCGATGGTCAGCCAGGGCGGGGTCTGCTGAGAGGGGCGAAACCATTTGAGGGTGGCGGCACCATAAATCAGCAGCAGCAGGAGAGAAGAAGAGTGAGGGGGATTTATAAAGATGTTGTGCTCGACCAGCCCACTTGTGGACACTGTGATGAATTCACAAGCACATTGCCAAGGCAAACTACTTCATTATACCATGGCCCACTGGTCATTAATCTCCCTGGGAGGCCAGCATCCTGGGGGATCGCCAGACCAGAGAATTTATTCAGGCCTGGAGGTACCCATTTCATTAGCCATTCAATCTGTTCAGCCCACCCTCCCCTCTCTGTGCCATTCCCATCACCATAGTTTATATTATCTAATAAGAAGTGGCACAATTTTGGGCAGTTGTCTTTCATTAAAAAGCATTCACAGATTCTCCAAAAATGTTGATTACATCCACATGCTGGTATTCCTTTAAAGATGGGTTGGATTCGTACGAACATTGTATGAAGGGTTGGACGCTGCAAGTTCAGGTGCAACACACAAGCTCCGAGCCCGTACGACTAGGAGGTGAGGCAGAGTGGAGACAGAGATTAGATTCCCAGAGGTAAACTCACAACTGCTGGCTACTTCAGTCCTGTAATAGTGTCATTACTGGGGGCAAGTGCTGCTGGCTCAACATGTTATGGGAGGGACAACATCCAGGGATTACTTATTAATGCCAGGTCTCCTTATTTCACACACATATCGAGAAAACAAATATGCTATCCCCTCTGTCTATTACTGTGATCAAACAGATGCACCTGGACACAGAAAAATAGAAACTACAGTGCGTGTTCACTCACACACTCACACACACTAAAGGTGAATCAAGGATACCTGCGACATTGTAAATGTTAAAAGATATCGATATTTATCTTCAGCCAGGGCGTCCTCAACAACTGAGGTTGATTAGAATGCCGTTATGAGAAATTGCCAATTGGTAAAAGTGTGTCAGACGCGACAAACACTTATGCATACAAATCTTGTCTGACACAAAGACGTGCTGTGTAGCTATCTCTCGTACACAGCCCAGGAACCATTACACACATCACAGTTAACTCAGATCTTGTGAGGTCTCTAATACTATCATGTTGGCCAAGCACACGATCACCCTCAGAATGTTATCACGTTATCAGAACTTGCTTCTTTTTTTTTATGTAGGAATGTCTTCCTATTTCTATGTTTCCTTAATCCTCTCCCTGACAGATTTAACCATATATATATATATATATGGGAATAGTTTCATCAACCATGCTCTGTCCCTGTGGACCCTTCCACTTTAAACACTTAACGGGCTAAATAAATAATGACGGCTTGTGCACTGTGTGAGTGTTAACGTTAACGGCACCAGGCACTAGCTCCGGGTCCCACAGCAGCAGGAGTCCTTAAAGCGAATAATTTGCTTCCGCTCAGGCCGCCGCACTGTAGCCATTTGCCAAGCAGATTATGGGCCTTTAAGTAGCAGCCAGGCCTGAAATGTGACTCTAGGGCTCACAGGCTGCTGGGGAGGAGGCAGGACTCCTCGGAGAGAAAGAGCGGGACAGGGACAGAGAGAGAATGACTGACAGTCAGCAGTAAGATAAGTCTATAGATATTAAGGGAAGAGAGAGATAGAAGCAGGTGTGCTTGAAGATGTAACCAGAGCATTATAAAGAAAGATCTGCTGCTATCTGTTGAGTTAAAAGGAATTGGTATGAGGAGCTGACGAAAACAATTATGCACAAAGTACTACAGGGATTTAAGGAAACAATTCTTCTTATGTCACATTATTGTTGCGTAAAATTCAGAATAAGGTTGTGCTTGATGCTGTAACAAGGCAAGACCGTCCTCTATCACTTGTTGCTAGGTTAGGTAGAAAAGACACTAAAGGCTCATTATGGACAACGTATATGGAAACAGATGGACACTTCTGTTCGGAGTCTACGTTAATTCCGTCTATAATTGTGCATGTCTTCTGAAAACGGATATGGACGCAAGAGAATAAACAGAGCAGTACCACTAGAAATCATAGGGGGCAGTGTGGTGAGAACGACAAGGGCGAGACGATCATGGGACACAGTACTAAATTTCAACTATTGCAGAACTTTTTGAGAATAGACTTTAAGAGTCAGTAATAAACTATGATGCAACTTTTGTCAGGCACAGGGACAAACAGCTGCTTTTGCCTCTTTCTTTCCATAATCACACCTCCTCCCCTGTCAACACCACAGACACTATGGACTCTGTGCTGCCATCTTATGGATGTGTTGCTTAACAACTACGTCAACGTAAAGGATTTATGGAAGCATGTGGGCAGGTTGCAGCATCATCATTTGACACTGATCTCTTTTTGTGTGTAAAGGCAGCATAAATGAAATGTACACCCTAAAGTTTCAGACCCATGTACTTGTTCTAAACATACGATAAAGTTGTGATAGGTGTGCAGTGTGTTCCACAAGCAGCCGTGATCAGAATCTGTGATGCCGACAGAAATGACACAGTAAGAGATGCTGCTTACCTGGAAGACCTGCACCTCCTCTTCATGTAACCAGGCTTCTGTGGCTCCTTCCACTTTCACCAATCACTCCTCAACGAGGGAAAACAGACAGAATTTCACAAACTTTATAAAGTGATCTCAGTTGGACAAATCTCCTCCCCTACTTTTACAGTTGAGTCTTATTCCTTTGCCACTTTCCGCTGGTTGATCCATTACCTCCCATGACCCTAACTCCAGTCTTAGCACGGTGGTTTACTCACCATTCTCTCCATTCAACATCCTGCTGTTCTCTGTGTATTTATAACCCCAACATCTACATCCAACATTGATGTAAATTCAAAACATCTGTATGACAACACAGGAGGAAAATGCCCTGCTTCATGAAAAGTGTTTTGAGACAACCGTTTCTATGG
This sequence comes from Limanda limanda, assembly GCF_963576545.1. NCBI lineage: Eukaryota > Metazoa > Chordata > Actinopteri > Pleuronectiformes > Pleuronectidae > Limanda > Limanda limanda. The sequence continues at coordinate 14,201,988 of NC_083638.1, forward strand.
ACAGAGGGATAAAGTGGTGCCTCGGTTTGTGTTTGTTTGGAGATTAAAATTATAATCCCATTAAAATATCAGGTTTTTAAATCAAATTCTGTAGCTTCCCTGAAAAAAAGAAAATCAGACACATTTTCCTCTTGTTTGTTTGTAAGCTCCGCACATTCAGTCCCAATTTTACTTCCACAGCTTCACTGGGCTGCACTAAAAACCCTGGAGAAAGTGAGCAGACACCATCAGTTGATCCACGGCGGCATCTCCTCACTGAAGAGAGGACGGAAACTTCAAATCCCTCTGAAATGACATCTGAACATCAATACACCGTCCCCACCCATCCAGTGTGACAGTAAAAGGCGTATTGATTTCCAAGCCGATTAAAGATACTGCTGGGAGCAATTTAAACATACAAGCTGAAGTGTCCCGGCCAGTCGTGAGTGATGTGTTTCACCATGTATAATCACACCAACGCCGTGCATTTCTGAGAGGTATCTGGATTGTGGAATTTCACATAACTAGAAAGACTAGACTAGGCAATCTATAGACAAGATACAGAAGGGAAAATTACAACAATTTTGAGGATAGATAGATTGATAAGAGCATTTTATCTCTTTGGCTCTGATATATTACCTCAAGAAGCATCTCCAGATTCACCCACTCAGTTACTACTCCCCTACTGACTATATAGTGATTTTATGAGTTCTGTCATTGTCGCAGGTTTATGCAACACAATAACAACACAGGTACAACAACCGGTGCAAAATCCCTTAACACAGTTAAATGTTTATTTTATACATATATTTATAAACAGGATGTTGAAAAAGCAATTTTAAATGAAGACATAAACTGTTTTGTTCTGTGACGATCTGCTCTTATTGCACGTTTTATCTACACACTTCACACATTTGTCCTGTACCGGTCATTCAAATTAAACAAACACCATCAGAAATATAAGGGACGTACATTATAACAGATGGCTTCAAACGACTGAGACATGCTGCCGTCTCTCCTCTCATCGCTACACTATTTTTTTAACTGTCAATGCACTAAGCACAATGCATGATGGCATACATTGATCGTTTAGTTTTCATCGGTTGTACACTACTTTTCATGATACATTGTGGAATACTTTGAGTCCACTTTATAGGAAATAAAAAATAGATCTTTAAACATTGTGACAGCCATACAAAATAGCAAACTTGCTATAAAGTGGATGATATAGAGATGAGTGTTTTGAGAAAAAGGCAATTTTTTATGAAATATGATCAGATACATGTTTAACAGATGTTTGAGTCATAGCTACAGTGGAGTACAAAGTACTGTTAATAATGTCTTATATTTGTTTCTGGTCAATATTCAAACAAATAGAGTCACTATGACAACTAGACTTCACACATGTTAGCTAGCTGCAGCTAGCAACGTTAGCTAAAACACAGTGTCTGTCTCCAGTGACCAGGTCAGTAGTTCTGTTGTTTGATGAGTTAGTAAAATTATGTCTCCACTGCAGGTGTAACAAGTTCGTACCACTGTTACTTACTTGAGTAGAACAGGTGGTCAGCTCCATCTATGGTCAGCTCTGTTGCTGCTTCCTGTAAGTGATGTCATCAGAGACGCTCTCTGCGCATGTGTGAGCTACGTTCCTCACGTGAGGATCGTGTTTATCAACTGCGTGATCCGCTTTTTCTAAGTGACGTCATGTGTGAACAAATGTCACTGCTGGATGCTTTTAACTCTTATTTATTTTCTGGACTGAGGGTATGTGTTATTTTATTATTGTATACATTCTGTATAAAAAACACTATGATTCCTGATATGTAAACGTGTGTGCTTGTACCCATTTTCTCTCATTAATTAAAATTAAAAAGTTATAAAATAAAATCAATAATTAAACTACCTGAAGGAATCTGAACCAGAGGAAACAGCCCATTTTCTCATCAATGTCCTAATAAACGGACTTTTATGATAATAATCATAATAATTATTGTGATTATTATTATTACAGATATGGTGTATCTGTAAAGTGTGTTCAAATGAGGCATGGCATAAAGTAGAACATAAAATAAAGAACAAAATCTAAAAAATATTTGAGAGGGAAACTACAGTAAATTTCAGTGATAATACCACACCATATTAAGCATCATTATTTATTTTATATTAAATAAATATCATATGTATTTTATCTATTAACCTGTTTGAGGTAAAAGTATTCAGCAGACTCACATATTCTCCTCTTACCAGCTCTTGAAGTTATTGAGAGCAATATCTAAACCATCTTTCATTACCTCATATTTACACTGCTGAGACAGATGGACGCAGGCACCTACAGATGTGCAAGTAAACACATGTCCACATACACACCCAATGGGCCATCCAGATTTTCCCTTCCCCACCCCAGCTGTGTAGCAGTGCTGAGGCCATGTATCCTGATGGCACTGATGATGCTTCATGCAGCCCTCAGGCCTCTGAAGGTTAACTCCCATGACCTCTGTGGTCCCTCTGCTGTGGGCGGCTGATAGATGGAGCGGCTGAGCTACAGTACATAGTCCAGAGGAAGAGAGCACACAGCGCTTTCATCTATCCATTGTTAGACAATTTATAATGGATGGAGCTCAATATTTTCTATTCTAGCAGTTTCGGATTTTGCTCAGTGTGAGGACCACCAGGCTGGTCACATGACCCATCAATGTTTTAGTTGTCACCTATAAATTCTCCCACATGTACAGCTTGTAACACCTGTGTACTCCAAGGTAATACTTATTGCAGAGGAACTGATTTCAATTTCTCTGACACATATGCACATACCAAATATAGTATGAGTGTATTTTTACGTATGTTTGATATTATTGAATGATATATGAGATGTATGATAACTGAATTCAATTATTTTAAAATATTTTTATTGTAATAATTTGTTTTTTACTTGCTATTAGTGCAATGTACAGTTTGCTGTTTGCTGTTTGCTCAGCTTGCGGTGATGCTGGTTGTAACTTTCTTTCTAAAACTGTTATAGTGACCATAAAGACTAGTGAACTCATTCCATAGAGCCATGAACTACTGCTGCACAAAATGCTGTTTACCTGTATTCAAAGTTCAGTGAACTAGACTCAAACACAGAACTCAACAGAGTTGGAGAATAAGCTGTTGTTGTTACCTGTGTCGTGAATCTGCATGTTGTCATGATTGCGATGATGTCTTGATCGACACTGTCATTTATGTGGAACCCTAACCCTGTTTATTTAAATTATATACATATTCAACGTATCACATGTCCATGTTCTGTGTTGTGTTTGCATGGTCTCCAGTCCCCAGTGTTTCTGTCTCTTCAGGGCCTGCCCCTACTCAAACACTGCCTAGGCATATTTGAACAAATGGGGAATACAGCATAACTGCATTAGTGAAGGCGGCGGAGAAGGGAGGAGGAGGAAAACAGTGGGGGAAGAAACAAGGCACAAAGCTAGAAAGAGGAATGAAACACAGGGTTAAGAATCAGATGAAAGACGGCAGTGAAACAATGTTTTGGGGCCAAACTTAAACGGCATGACATCGAGTGCTGAGAAACAATCAAAGCCCGGGTGAGACCTGAACACACATGCACGTGAACTTGGCTAAATGTTGCTCTTGAACGCGTGATAGGTGCCGGGGAAAAACAAGCCATTAGAGCAGGTTCAGGTAAACAAAATGGGACCCCAGCAGGAACAAGCAACATTGAAGTGCGGTGGGGGGGTAGTAGGTGGGTGTCTTTGAAGTGGCTCCGAGTATTCCCCTGACACTCCGGAGATATTTATTTTGAATAATGTGCAGATTCACACCCGAGTGAGCATAGATCTGTGCGGCGGGTGGGAAGATGACAGGGTTTAATTTCCAACTCTACTGAGACGAGCGAAGGGAGAGAGAGAGAGGAGAGAGAGACAAGGGAATTAAAGAGAGAGAGTAGGGGGGGAATAAAGAGGTAGAAATGAGATGAGGACGGCAGATGGAGGCACATCGGATTCCCTAAAAACATTTTGACATTTTAAACCTGAGGCAGTTTGCAGGCAGTAAATAAAGGGATGGGAATCGATAGCAGTCAGTGATAAGGGGATAAAGCAGCTAAATATGAAATACAGCCTAACAAAATGGTATGGATTTCCAATGGGGCCATGTGACACAAGCTGCTTTGAAATGCAAATAGCAACTTATGCACATTGTCCTTCTCAGGCCCGACCACCTATTGATTGGCTAAAACAAATTCTATTGATCATTGAATATTTAATGGCGATAATTAAATCTCTCCTGGAGGTACTTACACCGCATTTCCAGTTTTCATCGCCTCACTCAGGAGACCTGCCTGTGATTCGCTGCAGCTTCAGGAGCGCTCGGTGAAGAGCAGCGCACGGCGAATTGTAACAGAGCTAGATGTTGAGTTTGTCCATGGCAGAAAAAAACTGTCCTTGTCAGGTCCTTGAAAATATTGGTGTTCAGAGTGGAGTGGTGCTGCTGCCTGGTTCTATCTAAACTCTCTTTACGCTCCAGCTCGGTGAATGATGACCTTTTTTGTCTGAGTTGAACCTTTACACCCATAAGAGTGTCTGAATTTTCGTTTTCATATTTGAAACAGTGATTGTTTAGAACTGCTAGTGTTGTTACTTCTGACAGCTTTTCAACAGAATCAATCAAACTGGCATTGTAACTGAATACTTGAAATAAATAAAATATTGCTGCAATTTAGCTACGACTTCTTTAGTTGTCTATTTAAAATTGTCTGCGTCCTTGCTAACTATGACACAAGGTATTAAGGTAGTACAACTGGTGTTACAGGTCGGTTGGTAGAAATTGAATGTAATTTTTTTAGTGTAACTGACAGCTGATCTGCAGAAGTACCATGTAGCTATGCAGGGAATCACTGGTATCACCAGGTATCACAAAGATATGGGCTAAGCTTGTTTTAATGAGAGAGCCTCCTGTACATGTGCAATGTGTGCCTACAACCGCTGTTCCCAAAGTAACCAAATGTACAAAACTACTTTTAAAGCGAAAAACATTACTTGAGGCAATGCTGAGGACATTATCATCTGGTCTCTTGAGGTCCCACTGTAGCCTGCCTGTATTTGCCTTGTTACATATCCTGTCAAAAAATGTACTACTCCCTTTTCCACGGTGTGTTGTAATTTTAGGAACACTTCCAATGGAACCTCTGTATTTCCAGCAGTGACTCAGAATCTGTTCTATTTGTGTAGTTGCAATAATGGAATGAACCTGGACATTTATCAATAACTTCAATAAACATGTCCTTACATGTAAAACCCATTTTTAACAATACCCTTGATTTAGTATTCCGCTGCACGGTGCTATGGCTGCAGACTCTGTGCGGAGGTGCTTTACACATGAATTAACAGACTGCCTCTGCTGGTGTTGCCTGTATTTCTCTACAGTTTACAACAAAAGACAATTTGTGAGGTTTCAGCCCTGATAAATATCTGTAACAGATGTAGAGGCAAGTTATTGATATCAATCTCCTCAACTGACAACTGGATGTGTTTGACAGCAAACAGACATCCTACTCAATATGTTGGGTTTCAGCTCTCTCTTCACTGCTCTTTTCAGGTGCCAACTGTCCTCACACTAACCGAGGAAAGTAACTCCTTAATCGACTGACATAATTTATGACATTAAGAGACTGGCAAACAGGGAAAGGTTGCTGTCAGGATGGTATTAGAGGGCAGCTCTCACTGCATGGGCCAGTGTTAAACAAAGTGCCAATCAATAGCCCTTTTATTAGTGACCGCAATCAATGTACCGGTGACTGAGTGAGCCAATTAACGCTATCGACCGCCAAGACAGAAGAAAGAGAGGAAGACGAGAGGAGGGGACGGGGACGAAGGAGAGAGATAGCAAAGAAAATATGGGTGACGGCGGTAGAAGAGGAGCTGCAGTGTCTTCCTCAGGTCTTGTTTTCCTTCTCATCTGCAGGGAGGGGGTTGTCTGTGGAGTGAGAAGACCAGATTCCCACCAAGCGAGAGGCCCCAGGGGTCTGCTGCCGAGGACACCCTGACAGAAAGCAGAGGCCTCCTATCTCCCTGGAGGAAGTGAGTGTATGTATGAGTTTGTGTGTGTGTGTAGCAGTGGTGGGGGTGGAGTTCAGGGGAAGCGACAGCCCACCCCACACACACACACACACACAAACACACCCATTCGTGCACATCATCTACTAGCGTTGGGGGTGAGCTGTACTGGGAACACCGCACCGCTCGTCTTCTCACCGCTGGTTCTGAATAGTAATGAGGTCACAGAGCTGGAAGGTCTCTGTGCACGCTCAACTCCACCTTTCTCCCCCAAGAGGCTGACCGCTGTCTGTGTGTGTGTCTATGTGTGGGAGATAACATAGCCTTGGTGACAAACATTACATCATTTCCTGAGGACTCTATGATCCTGACACTGCATGTGACAATCAACGCCACCACTCCACTGGATTTGTCTGAGCTTGCTACTGTGGACGAGAAACTGTTTAAGACAAAGTCCACATTATTGTAATTTCACATGAGTGGTGGAATCTTTCTGTCTGCAAAACATCAGCTTTTCACCAGCTAAGAAAAACAGATCTGTTGTCTGTTTTGTGACAATTTATTTCCAGAAATGTGGAGATTAGTAGTAGTGGTAGTTTGCATTGGACAGCAATTGTGTCTAAATAATGTTGAACAGTAACAACATGTTTTTTTGAAGCTAAGGAAACTCAAAGATCTGCATTTTTTTACAACTCACAAATTGTTATTCTTGCTTTTAATCCTCATTTTTGGATTACTTCTTATTGCTTATTGGATTACTTCTCTTTTCCTGATCCAACAGAGTGTAAATAAATTACAGCATAGACATATATTTTTTATGTAAAATACATTCCATATCAATTTGTGTGTGTGTGTGTCTGTGTGTGTGGAGGGGGGCATTCATTTAACATACCAGAAACAATAATTGCTTTAATCAGAGCATTTTTTTATTCTCTTTAACCTATATTTCTATTTAATTGATAATGAAAAATTGGTCAGCAGAAAAAATGAGTCTGTAAATATGCTAGTAATAATAATAATATATATAAATAGTATTGTGTACATTTTGTCTTTACTGTTAAATAAACCTTACATTATTCGTATCTGATGCTGCAATTAATAGCTGGTCTTCAATAGTATCTATAGAGCAAAACATACCACACTCAACAGATTTTAAAACAATTTCTTCAGCTCATAAAGTCTGAAGTTTCAGGCAACACCTCCTCAGTTGTGAGTACAGCGAAGGGGCTCTGCTGACAACCAAGTCCCAGTATTAGTGTGGTCGGGTGTCCTGTTCCCAAAGAGAAAAAGGGTGAGAAAGACATCTGCTTCATGTCAGCTGGCAGTGCAGCACTTGGCTTCGAGGTTATCAGAGCTTCTTCTATCAGTCTGTGTTCGGAGCACGGACCTCTCCTTCCTGAAGGGAAACCCTCGGAACCAGGGTGCCGACAGCTTGAGGAGGTCCTGCGGAGAGAGAGAGGAGAAAAAGAACTGCAGGGAGGTGGAAGGAAGAGGATGGGGATGTAGGATGAGAAGGGGAAAGCGTGTAGGAAATGACAATGTGTGTAAAGCGATAAGCCCCTGGCAAGGACCCCCTCACCCTGGGGGAGGACTGGGGGCTACAAGACTTCAGCCTCAGCATTCAGTCCTCACTGTCCCTGATGACCCTTCCCCACTTCGGTCAACATTGCCAAGGCACAAGACAATACGCACACGCAATAACTGACTAAAATGTAGTTTAAATGAGTTCTTGTTTTGCTGAAAGTCTACAGCTCATTTTACACATTGAGGTGAAGTTTGAAAATTCACTTTCAATATTAAGATTAATCGATTCAAATTTGAAACCATACAAAGCTTATTATTCTAGAAAACACTTGGAGGCATAAAATATTGAAGAACACCAAAAAACACCCGGTTCGAAAATGGAAGGAAGGTCCATAACAAGTTTAGTTATGTATGTGATGTATGTGACTATAATATTTGACAAATATGGGATATAGTTTGCTGTAGTAAGTATTCATATTTATGTATTTATATCATGTGGGTTCTTGGAATAACTTCTTTTGTAATCAAATATTCCCTACTTAAATCAAATGTACTTAAAACAATCGCCAAATATGTCAAAAATAAATTATGCTTCTTTATCAATACTAAAACTAATAAGGAATTATTATAATTAACGATTAAAATGAGTAAACACAGTAAACATAAATATGGGTGAGTGTGTAAACATGGTGACAAAGGAATATGCCACCTTCTAAGGCTATAGTTCTGAGAAGTACAATTTCAGAGGAAATGTGATCCCTTGAAAACATCAGTGCTGTCCTATCTTTCCTCAGTTTTATTTTCATTCTTTTATCATTCTCATCTAATCATGAAAAATGTATTAACACCGACACCACAGTGTGTTGTGTATTTCAATATCAACTCCACTGAGGTGACAGCGTGTCGGATGTTTGAGGATCTGTTGATAGTTCAGATGTAAACTCTGTCTGGAATAGTGCTGACACAGGCCACGTCTTAGTGAGCACCGCTGAGCGAACAGCGAGAGAAAATATACAGTTGTCTGTAAGGGACCGACTCAGGATATACACCCAGGGCGCTTTCACACATACATTGTTTGGTCTGGACCCTCTGACTTTTCAGATTAGTCCAAACCAAAATAACAGGTGTGAATGGTGCATCAGGCCCAATTCCAGACCAACAGAGCAAAGTTTAGTCGAAATAAAAACTGAACTATGATTCGGGTCGTTTGCAGCGTGAAAACACTTTTTTGGATAGATCAGGTTTTCGGACCAATTGCAGAAGAAGAAAAAGAAGTGTCTCACAGGATTATATAGATATTAGATATAATGTTCATATAAGGACATTAATTTCACTGATAGAAGAACAATGGTCATATTACAGTGGCAATATTTGATTTACTTAAATCAAATTAGAAAGACTATCCATGCACTTTATAGAAAATAAATCGGACAAACGCCCATCTACAAACCAGTCAAGTATAGGTTGATGTAGTCCACATCATGCAGGACGCAGGTATCCCATACTAAAGTCTTAGTCCGCTTCCTAAATAGCAATGTGAAACCAAAACTAACTCCATCAAATATAAACAACATAACATGAACCATGGTCTGAACTTTCAGTTGTGAAAATACTCTTAATCTGGATTGATGTATTTCTCTATAGATTGTAAAATCGCAAAGATTGAGACAAGCTAAGCAGAAAGAGATGAGTGAGAGAACATGTCAAGTAGATGGATGTAAGTGCAGTCACTCTCATCCCACAGACAAACACTTCATCTGGAGTATAAAAGGGAAATGCTGCAGTGCTCACAAAAGATTAAAATCACACAACACAGGTCAGGTGGCACGGACAGCCGAGGGAGCGGAACAGAAAAGAGAGACAGAAATAAAAGGACAATGACAGAGAGGGAGCCGGAGAAAGACAGTGACAAGACAAAGTGTGTGTGAATGCAGCCGGGCACTGGTCTGTGTGGACCCTGCCAACAGTTTGTGATGAGGGAGCTTCAGATGAAGCCGAGCGAAGCGAGCTCCAAAGCCGGGGCTAAGTGAACAGATTAGAGGACCGCACAGTGGTATCACTCTTCCACTGCAGTTGCTCTCTGACGGGCAGAGGTCAAGCACGTACTACATCCACACAGTCTGCAGTGTATACACACAGACACACAGACACACACACACACACACACACAGACGCACACAAAGATATAAAAACACAGCAACCACACACACAGATGTACAAGTTAATGAAGCCAACAGTAACATGAATTTGAGCCTGGTTTGATCTGCAGAAGGTGACATGACAGGATGAACTGCTCTCTGGACCTGTAGCTGTAAAGTAAAGGGTTTAATTTGCTTAAGTTATTGTTTGGTACTGTAGAAAGAATCCTGGCAGTGTACAATCACAGTGCTCATCCAACATTTTGCTCCAGATTGCTCCACTTACATGAAAATATTCCAGCTTTTGCCCTAATTCCAAACAGAAACGCCCGACAAAGCTTTTTACATGGATAATACAAATTCCACTAATATTATTTTTAACATACAACCATGCATATTGAAATGAACATATACTGTGTGCACATTTTCAAACATATCCAAAAACCTTCTGTCACCAGCTGTCTACCTCGTCTTTTCTGTCCTATTCATCACTCACTAGTTAAATAAACATATACCATACCATCTGACCACAGATCATTTGATGTGTTATTCCCTAATCAGCAATGAGTGACAGCCCCGGCTGTTTCACATGCACGCTCGTAACTTGACCGTACTTCAACTATTTACTTATCTCTGTGCTGGTGGGATGGTCAAAGGGCTGTTCTCAGTGGGATGTATGATCCATCAATCTGATTGGACCAATAGATTTATATATATGTAAAGTTATTTTTTATGTTATAAACAACCTCCTCCGTAAAAAGATGGGGGATGGAAGTGACAGTGCAGGTGTTGCAACACCCAAACTGGTGCAATGCCCTTGAATGTGTGTACTTTATAAAAAATAAATAAAGCAAAAATAAGTGTTATTACTTGTTCTCCTCTTTGCTGCTCCGAAGCAAAACACTCACTCTACTTTGTCAGTGATGTGCACTTCAATCTCTGTGTGTTTTTTCCCTCCTATTTAGCCTAAAGGTAACACCGCATATTTACTCTCAACACCTTGGGGTGTCACTGCTTGGAATTTAAGCCATGCTCCCTACTAAAGAGCTGTTTTACAACCCTCCTCAGACGCCGCCTGTGTCGATTTGTTTTCCCACAAGCAATGTAAACACAACACTTGTTGAAGGACCCGCATTCACCATATATTTAGGGGAATGCTATCAGCCCTCCCTTCCCCTCATGCACCATCTTTCTCTCCATATTTCCCCCCTTATCTTCCTCAGGATAAATATCCTTGAGATAAATAGGAGGTATATCTCAACCTCCAAATGGAAAACATCTTGAACTGAGCAGGGAAAGAGGATCTGAGCAGGAGCCAAGTTGTATTTCAAGGATACTGCCCCCTTATTTAGAGGCGTCTGTGATACTCCAGAGCAGGGGGGGGATCTTACCAAGATCTGATCCAGTTCCCTCGCTTTATCCAAAGTAAGCTTGACAATCTGCAAATCAGAAATTAGCCTTAACAAGCCAAAGTTGAAACAAACGTGTGTTTTTTTCCCTTGTAATCTGATGATGTATTGGTCATGAGGCCAAGGTCAGGGTTCACTTGGCAACCATGTACTAAGCTTGTTTACATTAACCAGTAAAAAGGCTAATCAGAGGTATATGATTTCACCTTCTCTACAGTTAACAGGACCTTTTGATGTTGGCAACCATGTAACATCTGCTTCTAGGTTGGATGGACTGACGGAAAAAAAAATATTCTCAGGCCCGCTGATAGAGCTGGAGTGGAAATCCAACTGATGGGCCAGAAATTTTAGGAAGCAAAAAGCATAACATCGTGATGGTTGACACTGAGATTTATTTGTGTAAGTCAGAGCTATGAATAGATAGGACTCCTTCTTTCTTCACTTCACCTACAACCTTAAGACTTAAACACACAATTACTTACGTTTAAAAAAAAAGGCAATTTGTCAAACTTGTTTCAACTTTTAGTACTCTGATTGCTGAACTTGTCAAACCTGTGAATGTGCTGCAACCAGAGTTAAGACAGAGTGGAAATGTAAGGTATTTGTGCGTGGACGACAAAATACCATCATTAGTTCTGCAGTCTGACACAATGTGGCTGCAGAGGAGCTGAAGAAAAAGACAAATGCTGCAGCAGAAAAATATTTTTAGCTCCATCTGGATTCAGTTTGAAGTCGACCATGGAGGGACCTCCACTGGCCGAGCAGCAAATGAAGAACAGAGGGCCCGAACGATTGAACTGTCATTGGTAGAATAGAAATTTCATCCTATCAGGGGCTCTGGCTGAGACTTAAGGGGCCTGGGTATCTGTAAAACTTTGACAAAAACCTGTCTGGTTCCAGTTAGCACTAAGCAGAGACACTTACCTGGACATGAAATCAATCAGGTACATTTTCTTCTACCTGAAGCAAATCCAGAGCTAAGTGATGATGACTACCAATTGGTCGCTATGTCATTTTTTCCCCCCCAGGATGGCGGTGTGCAATCAAAACAATAAAGTGCCTGCAGTAATGGAAGATACATTTTCACTGACTTTTTTCCCTCTGTGTAACACAAGCCTAATTCACCTCACTACATAACTTTTTCCTTCCTGTAGTGTTGCCTTGACCTACGGGGGAAAAAATCAAAGTGGATATGTGAGGACTTTAGGAAAAGAGACATTTTCCCTTCATTGCATTGGGCCTCTGAACTTTTAACTGAACTTTTAGCATGTGTTAAACGCTACGTTGATATTATCGAAATTGACACTGCTATGCTATGAGAGAAGAGAGAGCTGTTCAGCGTGCTCTGTCATCATACGGCCACATTCTACACACATACACACACACACGCAACACACTGACAAGTTCACAGTCTAAACTCGTTGCCAGGAATCGGGAAGAAAAATCAAAACAATCTTTTTTCTTTTTTTTTTTTTTAAAGAAGACCAAATCTAACTGTCAGCTCAATGAGGATTATTCCACCACGGTTGGCTCCCCAACTTCCCCACCATAATCCACCCCAAAAAAACTCCTGGTGAAGCCTTTCAAAACAATTTATGCAAACAAACATCAAGCTCAGCTATTTGTATTGGCACCATTCTCCAGTAAACCAGACTGAACCAAGACCAGATGGGGCTGGGCCACTTCGCTCTCAGTGTGGTGCAACACTATGGAGGCAGCAGACACGCTGAACCCGAAGCAATGTCTTCTGTAATAGAGCGAGTTTCAATATTTAGACCACTTCTCAACACATTCCCCACTTCTGGGTGTATACTGTAAGTGTGGTGGGATTTCCACAAGGACACATAAAGCTACAAAGGAAATATTGCCATTTATGTATTGCATGGTGTCATAATATTTTATCCGCTAATTTGTACATGTTAGTAGTGCAGGAGCAGGCTGAAGCAGGTTATAATTCACATATACTCCCTGATTACTCCCTACTCGGCTCAACTGTTGACCCCACATAACGGCTCGTTTATGATAAAGCATTACGTTAAACGTTGATAATCATGTGCTTATAGTTCAAAGTTGGACTGTATAACATTCGAGTTCCCTGGTCTCGAAAATATGGCTACACATGAGAGAAAAGATGCGGATACATACCATGACCCGTCTGGTGTTGACAGCGGTGGCTGTGCTGTGGCCGGTAATTGGACTGACAGTAATAGGAACTGTCTTTCTGCCTCTGCGGGTCCTAGAGATGGGCCACAATGCTGCCGTGGATTTAGCAGCTGCAGTCGGATGGAAACCATGTAACTGGAATTTTCCTCGTCTTCCTTTCTCCTCCTCCGTTTGAACGCCGACATGATCATTTATGAGTCGAGTCAATTTCATGACCCCCAGGCCCTTGAAACCTGGTCAGCTGCCAATATGTGATTTCAGAAATACATGGTTGTCAATGAGAAAATGAGCCCTCCATTCGTCATTGCAGAGGAACTTGTTCTTTTTTTTGTTCTTTTTTTTTTTTTTGCAGATACTTGTATTTACTCAACTGCAGCGTTTTTGCTGCTGCTGGCGCTCCGCCTTGAGGGAAAGTTAGGTTTGAAGTCAGCATCCATCTTGGCGAGGACCACACATATACAAACACGGGTGTAATAGCAGGGAGGTAGCCGACACAGGCTCCTTAATGCGGGTGAGTGAAAATACATATTCGATCACTCTCACGTCCAAATGTGAATGCTAATGTTTGAGAAGCTCCACACACAATGCCACCGCAGCAGCTTTGACACGCCCAGAACCGACATGTACACGCACCGCTCGCTGACATGAACACACATAAACCAAGAGCCTAAGGCCTTGATATAAAAGGCGGCACATGGATCCACACATCACATGATCAACCCACAACCAACTTGTCCATACACACACAAACGTAAAACACACACACACCCCGGGGAGGAAACCGTCACTCGCCCCCTCTCTCTCACTCTCTCATATAGACACCTACACCCACACAGGCTGTGGGAGCCAGGCTCTCTCTCTATAAGCACTTATTTCCCAGAGTCACTGCCAGCGCTCTCTTTCTCTCAGTGACAAGCTACAAATCCCTGACACCACCACTGATGATAGCTTTACAGTAGAGCCTCAAGGGGACTCTGCCAGCCAGCACACACAAACAACACACGCACACGCCTTCGTCTCTCCCTGCCTTTCTCTCCTCTGTGAGTCCCACTCGCTCTCCCAGGAGCCCCAGGGGCCTCTGGGATACGCCGCTCCCAAAACACAAAATGCCTAGGGTTTGTTTGAGTTAAACATCTGACTACAAGCAATCAAAGTGACGGGGGTACAAATGAAACAGCAATTATGCCTGTCCATTCATGTACGGATCTGTGTTTAAATTGTGGGAAACAGAACCAAAGGGATATACAGCGGGGTCCAAGTGGTCTCAGACTTTTGGACCCCACAGTATCTGTAATTATGTTCTGTCAGATGACACATTGTCTTTTAAACTCAAACTCAAAGTGTACCGCGGCACAGTGGCGCAACGTGTACGCTATCATCAGGTACAATTATCTTTTCCTCTCTCTCTCTGCACTGGATTGATTTATTGAGACAGTCGCCCTGACGCCATACTCACCCTCTCCCTTATTTCTCCATTTGATTAAACTCTAATGACTCCCTCTGTGCGCCCTAAGTATTCACCAGCCCCAAGGATGTTTATTTGGGTGTTAGCCGGCCACTGCTGTGACCGCTGTATCCTCCACCGCTCTATTATTTCTCATTACAATATTTATTACTTTTCTTTCCATTTTGGATAATTTAGCAGTACTAATAATGCTCTTGGTGGGGGAACTTTGTGTGTATGCAGTGTATGTGTGTGTGTGTGTGTGTGTGCGTAATAATTCCACATCACAAGTGCCCTGGATTTATTGGCATATACCAATTTGGCTTTAATGACATCAGACACCTCCAGGTAGGTGCCGCATCATCCCTCTGCTCGGCTCGAGGTTCTCCCTCCGTTTCTCTGTCTGTCTGCCCTTATTACCATTTCGTAAACCCCCCTTCTCCACCCCCCATCTGATGAAAAAACAGGAAGGCTTTGTGTGGTTCATTAAGTCAGCATAGGAAATGTATTAAGTAGGAGAATAGGGCTGGGAGCTGTTGAGTGTTGACTTAACCTTTCCAGTTTTTTTCCCCTCCTCTTCCACTCAGTGATACTTTAACAGAGGCTGCGTGCAAAACTCAGTCTCATTGGGAAGCACAAGGATCATTTAGAACGAGAAATAATAGAGGTTGGACTTGATTATTCTCAAATAACACGAGAGAATCTACTGTAGGGGTGAATGCCTTTGTCTGCTAGTCGTTAAATGTTCTAGTCCAGGATCAGTTGTGGGTCGAAAGCTGTGTCTACAACTGCAACTGGCGGAGTTAGTAGCAGCCTGTTTCTATCAGAGGCATAGACACTTTTGTGAATCATGAGAACTTACTTGCAATAGTTTATTCTTCTCTGAACTCCCTTGTGCACTTGGCATTGGCCCCTCTGACCATTCTCGATTAACTCCATCCACTTTCTGAATTTCATTTTCTAAAGAGCAAACTTCATGTAAAATCGGCATAAATTAAACACAGGTTGGGTTGAGACCTGATGGCTAAAGCCCGACTCATGCTTCTTCGTTGAAGCTACACCGTACCCTACACCACGATGTGCACCCTACACGTAGACTTGCACATTACGCTGAGCCCTTTTCTTCGAGAAAAATTAATTTCTCCTCAACATCTATTAGCTCCGAAACGATCCACTAGCCATTATTCTGATGTAAGTTGTAAATAAGCAGACCAGAAACCGGAACACACCAGCATAGAAACTGTACGGCCACTAGTGTTTTGACGGTGTAATTGCAGCGCGACTTTCACTCACCTATGAATGCTCGGCCCTGTGCATATAGGCTAAATGCGTACTTACAGCATAGCTTCTGCGCAGAAGCATGAATTAGGCTTAAAGGAGTCCTTTCCTGTTAAATGTTACATACAGTGTAACATCCCTTAAATGAAAGACTTACTGAATGATAAATATATGTGAAGAGCCACAGACACATCCTAAACATTTTAAAATATGAATAACTAATTCCTATTGTCAACGATTTAGCGTAAAAAAAAAAAAAAAACCTTGTTACAATGAGATTATGAATAAACACACACAAAACAGTGTAAAGAAATGGTTCATTGTCAGGTTGTCATACAGTTTCTGGGGAAGGGCACTGTGGTCGGTCTGCCATTACAATTAGTGTTCATTTGGGCCTGATTCAGGGAGATCTGCACTGACTGCTGGACATGTATTATGCATGAGTCTGTCCATATGCACTTGGGCCATCATGCATGCCCTTGTAGAAATGCATCGACCAACGGCATGCAATTACATTTAGCTTTTTTTTCAACCTTTTCCATTTGAGCATCCTCCAATGTAACAGAGGTTTACAGGCATGACAATGTGCCTCCTCCTGAGATAATAACTTCTGATCTAAGCACCATTAATGGGAAAAAGAAGGGTAAGCATGTGAAATGTTGCTTACTATTGACATCTTTCTACAAACTACAACCGAACGAAAAATGTTGTAGTCGTGAATTTTTCTGATAAACTGAATTTTAAAGTTTGAGCAGCAGCTGATGAAAATAACGCTGTTTATCTTGTGTGAGGAAAACCTGACATTTATATTGTTTTTAATTGTTCAGATATCTAATCTTAGACACCACAAATATTAAACACCTTACGTGGTTTTATTTTCAGTTACCCTGTATATGCCATGTTTTCTTTTCATTTGAAAAGAAATGAAAACAGAGTCATGTTATAATTTATCTGGCTTGTACGTTCATTTGTACACATTGTTTTCAGGGTATTTGCACTGTCCCTATTTTTGGATGGGATTTTTGGACTGAAAATAAATGGGGAGCGGCCTGACCCTGGTTCTGAGGTGAGAATTCTGTATCTGTGAGACTACAAGAGAGATGGCTGGAGGTGGAAAGCATCAACAAGTTGGAAGAGATGTAAGTAGAGTGCATATTTTATTCAAAGAATACTTCTGCCACATTTAAGCTTGAGTACAGTTTGGTAACACAGGGAATAATTCTCACTGTCGAGCAGCAGGATGTTCTGTCCAACAGGTTCCCTCCTGTATCTTAGGTGCCTGTCACAAGCAATAAGCATCTTTCAGGACCCAAAAACACTGGTGTGTGTTTGTGAGAGAGAGAGAGAGAGAGAGAGAGAGAGAGAGAGAGAGAGAGAGAGAGAGAGAGAGAGAGAGAGAGAGAGAGAGAGAGAGAGAGAGAGAGAGAGAGAGAGAGAGAGAGAGAGGATTCTTGTATCATAATGTATTGTATTTTATCTGTAAAATAAATGGCACTTCGCTGGGCCTGGGCAGCGACCACTCTGTCCACTTTCATCTCCAAAGAACATCTCTGACAGATCTTCATCTCCAACACGCAGCTCTTTAGCGCCCCTCGGAGAGAAAGGCTGTAATCGCACAAGCGTCTCCAGGGGGAGGAAGGAACCTCCATACATGCAGTTTGGAGAGACAGTGCCCAGACAAAAATTTGTGCACATGGTATCAGTAGTGACAAGGGAAACCTTACACCACCCCAGATAGTCAGAAAGGAAAAAGGCAGATCACATGACTCAGACTGATCATAGCTGTCAATGCCAATGTATACAGGGTAAATAATACCCCCCTCCATCCCTCCCTGTGCTCAACATCGCATGAGGAGGGGGCTCAGCTTGTTTATGTTTATAGGAGAGAGGCGGTGATGGTTGAGCTGCTGATCTAATAAGGCTTAAAATTATTTCTCTATGTGAGGCAGCACCATTTCTTCTACCCATCTTTCAAGTGAGCATCATTCAATTAAAATGCAATTCTCGTCGCCCCCATCCACGGATATTTAATTAGACCGAAGAGCAGGGCTTCCACTGTCTTTTTTTCTTCTTCCCCCTCTTCTAAAACAAGCTCTTCGGATTTCACCTCTAAGGCATATTTTCACTCTGTAGCTCGTTGGTTAAACAAGGACATGTATCCATTTGTTAATTGATACAATTACGCATTACGCGTAATGGTCACGTAGGTCTCCTGGCGCGCATCAATCACTGGTCTATTGACCTGCCAAATAACCTCCCACCCCCTCTCTCTAAATCTCCCCTGCTACAGGAACCCCCCCCCCACCCCCCCACCCCCTTCTCTCTAATAGAGAAAGATAGAAACATCATCGTCATTAACTTCGGGATGGACCTCTGGCCATGAGTGCCAGAGGCAAACAAGGGGTCGACATTAAAAAACAGGAGGTGTTATATATATGCAATATATGTAGTACATAAGAGAAGTGATTAAAAACCAAAATCTGTATGTATAATACTCAAGAGACGTTTAGGAGATTCTTATTTGCCCATAAAATAAACTATATTCTTTTTGACGTGTTTGTGATAAAACTGGTTAAAATATCTGCAGTTTTTTCTAATTTATTTATCTATAAAATGATTTCCATATGACCAACTCTAACACTGTTGTCTGTATCTATGGCAAATCAGTGGGAGAACTGTGTTATAAAAGCGGGACACGGCAGAGCGCAGTGCACCTTAAGAAAACCCTGCGTTGGACGTGATTGGCAAAGACATTATTCTATCCTTGGTACCCTGCCGTTCCGGGATTACAGTGACGTCACGCTGATACCCTTGCATGGACGAATGCTAAAGAACTATGGAGCCACAAATAATAGCACAAGCAGAGTCCATATCTTGCAAGTCTTACGTTATCCTTTAAGCCTCCTTCAGCTAACACAACAACAACAATTTTTTTTTTTTTTTTGCACTTAATGACGCTTAATTTCATTTCTTTATCGGGTCCTTTGGGGGGGATTATTCATTCATATAAAACAATCTGCAGCTGGTGCCAGCCCAAAAGTCTCCCGCCTGTGAGTGAAGTCATCTATTATTGAGCGAAAGGCCGTGCGTGGAAATGTGTGTAAGACGGTGGATTTGAAGTAGAATTGGTTGCAATCGATCAAGGGTGAAGAATATTGCTGATGGTAACAAAAGAAGCAGCTATGTCTTTCTCGCAATTTGGATACCCATACAATGCATCTTCACAGGTAAGACACTCTGCTTTTTTATTTCTACTAACTTTTATATACATTGTTTATTTTTGCACGTTTTCTTTTATTTCCCTGAACGCTTTTTCTCCTGTAAGAAACATGTGTGGAAGAGTGACTGCTGTGACACTATTGACAGTTTTGTTTTTTTCGCCTGCTGCAGTTGTTGTTGAAGCAAATATCGATATACAGGCGCCCGTGTCCAATTACACTGAATTATGAATGAACTCACGTGTTTTTTTTCTGATGACAATAGAGATGAATGTCACCTATTGCGCGCTGCGAGGTGTAATTGGGCTGTAAGGCGTGCTGTGGCCACACACATCCGCCAACGTTCTGTTTGAAATTTGCTGGGACATGTAAACACACTGGATTGGTTTTATAGCTTTTACAACTTGGTAAAAGTGGGTTTCCGAGATTTTCAGACACGTTTATTGCGCATGATGACAAGTTGGAAGAAGCTGAGGTGGATGATGGGGGGGGGGACAGCTGGCAAAGTTATCAGCGAACTTTTATCCCGATTATGTTTTTTAATGTTGAGAAGATAGAATGTAAAACTCTGATCTTTTAAATTCACAACAAAGTGGTAATTTACTTGACAATGACATTGATTCATATTTGTCTCATCCTGAAGTTCAATTTTGAAAGCGATGATAAACTGGACCAGGTCAATTTTACGCACGGATTACGCACATCTCCTCTCGTAATATTCACAGAAAAATGACCATTATATGATATAATTTGCTTTCATATGCAGTACTATTTTTTATTAAACACGAAAAATGACTTATTTTGGGGGATCGCGTATTGCACTCGTTTCCAATACAAGATATTATCTCTCCATCCGAATCATCTAAAAAAAAGTGACTTACCTTGAATTAAGGCAGGTCACAAGTTACAATAATGACACCTGAGTTAAGCTAATTGTTCTCATGTGCATCAGAAACAAACGACATCTCTTCGCTCGATCGTTTTTTACACTCGACACTACTGACAGCACAACTTGTTTAGACGTGAGCACCTTTTTTTTTTCCTTTCCTGCAGCGCACCATGCCACATTCATTTCAGCGCTTGTCACAGACATCCAGATATAGGAGCCGGAACACAGCCAATGACCATGTCTGTCCACGATTCTCTTCATGCAGTTTTTCGTGTCGGCAAACCCCAGTACGACTTGCTGCGATTCGATTTCCAGGTCGGTGTCTGACGGGACGGCGGGAGGCTCCCAGACCGCCGCTGCCGCCGCCGCCTCCTTCTGCTGCCCGTCCTACGAGAACCGGCTCCTGGCGAGCAGCCGCACGGAGCTCAACGCGGCGCTGGGGATGTACGGCTCCCCTTACGCCGCCGCGGCCGCCGCCAGCCAGAACTACGCCAACTACTTCCCCTACAGCGCCGACCCATCCGCCATCTACTCCTCTCTGGTGGGCTTCCTATACACTTCCGCCTCGATTTGATGCGTAAAGAGAGGGGAGGAGGAGGAGAGGAGAGGAGAGGGGGGCTCGGGCTGATCGATCAACAGTGTTTTTGTTGGTTGGATCAATTTAAACGCATCCGCCACGACAAGCCGTTTAAATCCTGCAGCCAGTCGTGTCTTTGTTATTCTTTGAAAGAAGTTACAGGAAAGGAAAGTGTCACTGAGGTGAAGGGCAGAATCGTAGAGACAAGACCAAGGAACTTTCTCTCTTCAATCTAATGATATGTTAAAAAGAGAGAGTGATCGTCCTTATTCATTTATCACTTGTTTAAAAATATTTGCACTTGTGTCTGTTGCTGAAGAGGAAAAGTCAAATTAAATGATTCCACATTCACTGTGATGTGAATAAAGGACTAGATGACTTGTTAAATGGGCTCTTTGTAGCAGCTGAAACTTTTCTTTAATTGTTTTAGTATTTTTTTTAACTTTGACATTTATTGTCCATGAAAAGGCTGCATATAGTTGACCTTAAAACAATTAAAAACATCTTGTGATAATCAGAAAATAACTTAAGAAATAAAAATATAAATTAGTATATTATACATTAAACTTGTTAAATTATAGTTAACAACGAAAGGTTTATGTCATTCCTGGGATTTTATGGCAGTTTGATAGTGAAACTTGGTTGAAAAGAATTAAGTAAGAAATGTATGTAAATCAAAAATGATGAAAATGTTTAGACTTGCAGTCACATCTCTTGTTGCACTGTTATAACAACTCTCCTTCTATTTTACAGAATCCACAGTATGACATCAAGGACAGCACAGCCACTTTACACTCTGGCATCACTCAGACCGCTGCATACTACCCATATGATCCTTCACTGGGACAGTATCAATACGACAGGTAAGGTCTGGTCTTTTGTGGTCACTAAAATAATGAGTAATACCAGCTTGAGTGAACCTGGTAAAAACCACTGATCGAAGCAGTCATTCACTTGTGCCCTATGAAGTTCAAAGGTTATAGTGTAACCGCATACTGATATCTGCATGGAGAGAAGTGTGAGAAGTCTGATATCCCTCACTAACTTCACTAATATGTCTGTTTCTGTGTCCAGGTACGGGACAGTCGACTTTAATGGCACGGCCAGACGAAAGAATGCGACTCGCGAAACCACCAGCACTCTGAAAACATGGTTGTATGAGCACCGCAAGAACCCCTACCCCACTAAGGGAGAGAAGATCATGCTGGCCATCATCACCAAGATGACCCTCACCCAGGTGTCCACCTGGTTCGCCAACGCCAGGAGGAGACTAAAGAAGGAGAACAAGATGACCTGGTCACCAAAGAATAAGGCCAGTGATGACAGGAAGGACGACGTGAAAAGCGACCAAGACTGCGTCACCAAAGGTAACCAAGTCTAAAAAATAACTTTAATTTCTCACGTTACTTTGAGCAATATAGGTGCCGGAGCAAAACGAATTCTGAGCAAAGTACGTCACTATAAATCTACTGAACTGTGTTGCCTTAAAATCTACTTTCTACCACCTGCAGATTCTAGTGATTGCAAGGATGAAAAGGATCTGCATCTGAGTGATCTGGACGACATGGACGGAGATGACTGTGACAAGCTGGACAGTGACTCTGAAAAGGGAGCTGCAGACGAGCAGGACCTCCGAAGGGCCATGGCAGTGTCCGGAGTCCCTCAAAAAAGAGACTGCAGCTCTGAGCTGCATTTGAGTTTAGCCAACAGCTTCCACGCATTCCCCTGCGCCATCAAAGGCCTCACCTCTCTTCCTCCTCTCCCATCCGACTTCCTGGATCCCGTGGAGTCCAAGGCACCCTCCTCGACCGGCCCCTCGGCAGGAACCATGTCCCTGTCCCACTTTGAGGCATCGGACAAGCCGCGGATCTGGTCTCTGGCTCGCACGGCGGCCTCAGGGGTCATACTGAGCCCTCAGCAGCACGGCTCTGAGCTGAGGACAGGCAGCTCAATCGGGGACTGCCAGCTCCAGAGCACCAGGCTTCCGATCGGACAGTGTGGGGGTATGAGAGGCCTCCATGAAGCCATCAGCGTCACCACTGCTGAGAGCCCCTTCTCTGAGGGCTCATCCTTGCACTCGAAAGTCTACGGCACTGGCAGCTACAGTCACAAGGGCCTCCAACTGCACTGCTCATCCTATGCTGCACTCCAAGACACATGTCAATACTCCTCCATTGAAGGTTTGTGATCTTTCTCCTCCAATTTTTAACATAGTCTATAAGAAGGGATGAAAGTGGTTTTAACTCTCCCCTGTTATACACACAGACAGAAATAACCACTTTTTACTACATTAGCTTTGACAAAAATGTTAAAGCATTATTCGTGGGGATTCTATAAAGATAAAATACAATTTCTAAGGTTGTGAGGTGAAAAGATTGTGCCAGCCTGCACCCTGTGGGCCAGTTTCTGAAAGATGTGCTTTCATTCGGTGTGTGCAGGATTCTCTGGTGGCAAAGCAGAGACGCAGTCGTCGGACCTCAGCGAAGCCTGTGGGACCGTGCAGGATGACAAGGTCACTGCATTCAGGACGGTAATGAAGAGGTGAAGCAGGTGGGCATCTGCACTGAGCCGAAAGGAAGCAGTGCAGTCACAACACACACACACACACACACACACACACACACACACACACACACACACACACACCCAGGGCAAAGAAAAACCCACTTACTGGTGAAAACACACTGATCCTCACCTGTTGTTAAATATCTGTTGTTTACTCTTATTCTATCGGCTGCAACATGAGAGGGTGCCAATATGCATGATGTTACAACTAAAGTATATAAGGACCTAAATATCAAACCAAATATTAACATTTCTATTGCAATAATAATATATATTTAAAATTATTATTAAGAGCGTTTATTCCCTCTCATTTTGTGAGTTTATTATAACTACTACTGTCCTTTTCTTCCCCTTGCAGATCTCTGGAAACTGCACCACCATAAATAAAGAGACATTTATTATGCACTAAAGGACACACTGGTAGAGCCTCAGTAGGACGCATGGGAGCAACCTGGCGCCGCTGCAGTGAGAACTGTCAAACTGTGGACGTGGCCATCATTTTGCACAACATTGTTTTCTATGGTGTTCAAAGACTTTATGCAAAAAAAATTCTACATGCAAAGGTATGAAACTGGCCACGTGAAAACGGCCGAATTTGTGTATGGCAATCGTGTAGTGTAGCGAAACGTATTTATTTCTCTGTGTTTCTCTGTATTTATTGTTGTCTGTTTGTTTGTTTATTATTTAAATGTGTTCATCGGTTGGATTCCTTTAAGTATTTTTTGTTATATGTTCAACTGTGGCTTCGTGTCATTTTGCCTGATGTAAAGCTGACTTTAAAAGGACTGGGTCCCCCTGTGACTTTTTGAGATTTGTTTTGTCATTGTGTTGAAAAAAATGTGAGCTTTTCCTGTGTTTTACCATTGATGATTTTTTTCTAACAATACAACTTTTTTCAAAGAGTTTTTCTGTGTCATGGTTATTCATGCAGAGGAAACGTCCAATTAAAACATTCGCAGAAGTGCATTTGATCAAAGTTTATCATCTTGACTCGGTGCGTAAAAGGCGCAGCGCCCATGGAGGCTCATAACGCAGCGGAGGACGTGAGTGAAATGCACAAGTTGCGGAAGAAAGGGGGACATTATCTCTCCATTGTTGGCGTCTAATCGGAAGTGGCATCAAACACTTTGTTACTGTTCAGGCCGAGCATGCGAGGCAGGAATATGGGGGATGAATGCGCGCTTTGTCCCCTGTGTAGCGAGTCGCTGCACTAACTTAACATTGTGTTAATTAAAAGGTCATTTGTAGGATCAAACCCGGCAGGGAGATTCACATGGTCCATCAAAGTGTCCTTTGATTTGTCTGTTTTGCCTATGGTCCAACTCGTTATGTGCTGTGGCTCTCCTGCCTCGCATGGAGACAGCTGTAATAAGATGATCACTGCAGTCTGTGGTGCGTAATGGCACTCAGCAAAAACTTTTCCACACTTATTGCGAACTTTTTTAATCAAACTCTTCCATAGAAAAAGACAAAGGGGTGCTGTGCAAACTTATTTCTGAGCGTATATTCATTTGAACCCGTGCACAAACCACAGGAATATTAAATTTGACAAATTTTAAATATATTTTACTCTGCAGAGCAAATTGTATTGACAGCCTTTAAACAACCTCAACGTAAGAGACGAGATGAAAACTGTCTTTAGTCCTATTTGTGATATAATTTGAAATTGTTTCAATCACTTGATTAAATCAGTGATTTCCTCGGTAGGGATGTGAACGCCTGTTTTGATTTGTTTCCGTCTTGATCTCCTGCGAAATGTTCTTCCATCAGCAGGAAAAACAAAAGATTTAGATTTTTACGAATAAATTGGATTCCCGGACCACCGCTGGAAATAACACCTGCAAACAGTCCCACGCAAAAACGTCCTCTGGGGTCGTATTTGTTGGGATTAAACTTGTAATAAAAAGTCTTTTCTCGTATTAAGGCGATTCAGGCTCGATGTCCGAGGCGCTGTGGTCATCCCGTGCGTCCTTGTGCCAGGGGCAGACGCACGGAGCCACGGTAAATCCAGGCGAAATCTACATGATGAGGATGAGGAAGGTCAGGAATAATAACTTAGGCCTATTTAAAAAAAATTCCAGCTCATTTTTCTTCTCTGAGTTAATATGAGAAAAAATGATGTAAGCGAAGCTGAAGGAGACATTTTTTTTTAATATAGGATAAAATATATACATAGTTAATTAAATGACCAAAAATGGCTGGATTTTGCTTTATTGATTAACATTTACACATCATTACCAGTAAAAGGGACTCACAACGTCACTGATTGGATAAATGAAGGTCACTTGTAGGTAAATTTAAAGGGCCATGTTGGAGCTGGATGCATTTCTCATTTTTAAACTATAGAAGTTTCATTTAAGCATTCTTAACTGTACAAAAGCAGATTGGGATTAGAAGGTTTGGCATAATTTGTGGAGATTTAAGAACAAAAAGGACCAGTTCACTCCACCTCGATAAGGGGCCGGATAATAAGTGAATCACTCAGGCTGATGGCCTGTGTAACTGTCCGCCTGTTAATGACAAGCTGCTAACTGGAAGCCCCTCTCTTCCTCCACAGCTGTAATCAGTCATGACGCATGATCAGTTGGTCTTTACATTAAAACGTAGGGTTGGTGTGTATGAAATATTTACAACCAAATTTAATTAAATTGAGGTGGGGGGTTGTAAAGGAGAGCTGCCTTATGATATTGAAGGTAATGATGCATGCGCAATGGGATTACCACCATGGCGACGTACCTGAGGGGAAACGGCAGATAATGGCCATGATGGGCTCATATAGCAGCTTACGCCTGGAGCAGCTAACAGGTCAATTAGTCCGTCCTATACACAGTGTTTTACATACGACTAAAGCAGATGCACAGAGCAGAGACAATCAGGCAGATGTGCATGGACGCCATGGAGCAGAAACCACAATAGCCTATATTGCTATTCACATCTATACCATTGGAAAAAAAAAAACACCATTTCAATAAGTGAAAAATAACCTAAAGGGAAAAAATAAATGAATAAAAACTGGGGATAACATTTGGTGGGTTGTGGTGAACACAGGGGAAGGGGGGGGGGGGAAGAAAGTAAGACATTTTCTTTGTCTGGCGTCTTTAATCTGAGGTCAGACATGAAATCTGTGGCAAACTACCATGTTACGGGATAATAAGTTCCTTAGGTAGCCTATATAGGTCTATGCAGGACTAAAGCTCCCTAATACACGCCTTCCTGTTGGTAAATTACATTTTTCATGCAGGGGGGGAGTAATGAGGGGGCATGTTTGCATAATCCAAAACAGATTTTTGATAATCTGTGAATGAGGCTCAAAAAAAAAAAGGAAAACAAGCGAGGGTTAACATGAATACTTAAATAGGTTTGACATTATTAATCTGTGACCATCATGAGCATCAGAACATGTCTCTATATATGCGTATATGCCTGTTATTATTATCAAACCCTTCCATAAGTGTACAGTCAATCTGAGCCCCCCCGCTGCCGCTGCACTCGTGGGTCACTGGGCTTTTTCTTGTTGCTGCCTTCACCCTCTGCTCTTTTCAAGTCAACAGGGCACTTGACTGTTGGAGTCAGTGTTTGGAAACAGGATTATAATTGTAAACGTGTTAAGATGCATATTTACCTTCAAATAAAAGGTAAACACTGTCAAATTTAAAAGTAATTTTATATTGCCAGGCGACTAAAGACACTATTTTAGCTATGAACCAATTACAAAATATAAGATGGAGACTGTGATGAACACGTGCTGCTGTTTTTCTCTTTTATAACCTGCTATTTTTTCAGTCCCTCAGTCGCAGCAGTGCCCATAATCAAGTTTCAGAATTACAGATCTGAAAGTGCAGAAATCTAACATGAGTTTATAATGACTGCGAGGCCACTTGTTACAGGTTGGCAAGTTATATTTGAGGAAGTTAAGTATGGGCTTTATGACATTCTGAATATGAGCGTGACCTATTTAGAGTGCATGGGCCTCTCGTATCACAACTATTTTGAACTGCAGGGAAGTGCTGTAAGTGTGAATTTTAGCACTTCTGCGTTCAAGGGCAACTCCTTCAAGTCCTCCACATGAATATCATTTTAAAGCTCAAACCTCTGGGAGGAATGGATGCAGTTAGCGAGCGCAGTTATTTAGAGATCTACTTGTTAAATATTTTCGCCTTTTCTATGCATCTTGTAAAATGGGGGTCTGATTAATGTATAAATATAAATAACAATGAAAAAAAATAAACATGTCATGCGTGTGCACTTACAGACACACACACACACACACACACAAATAAAGAAATCCCTTTAGTAGATCAGTGGCATATGTGTGAACAACACAAATTTAGTGCTTGTACTCTATTTCTCTTGACCTCTAAAAGAGGATGAAACCAGTTTCACAGTGAATGTAAACTGTGGTATGTTGTACAACATAATGTTTCAGGTCAATGAGGGGTTAACCTCTGACAAAACACTGTCAGGCCCATCCATCACATGGGCTCTTTACATTTAGGCCCCCTACTTAATGAGCATGTGCACACAATGTAAACGTGTATGAATCATTCTGACACGATAGCAATGGCCTCTTGGTATAAATAGGAGCCATAACAACAACAACAACTACAACAACATACCAAACAATAATTTGCCCTGTGGTCTGACAAAAGAGCCTGCATGGAGGTGCCATTTGTTGTGTCCCACGCTGGGCAGCTTAGGCTCATAAAACAAGTACCAAGTCTCTGTAGCAGTGGCTCAGAGTTCAGATGAGGGGGACAATATACACACTTCATTAAATTTTGTCAAAAGGCGCAATGAAATGTGTGTGGGACATTGTTTCTGTGCATGTCTCCCTCCATGGAATTTCTGATTGCCGATGTTGCTACAAGGTCTCTGCTAATGAGTTTTGTCAAAGACAATTATGGACTTGGGGGAATGGCCAGAGAAGGAATGAAAAGCTGGCTTTGTGCAGTTTGTGGTAGATGCAATATTGTGACCCCTGCATCTTTCTATACCCCGTGTTTGACCTACGCTTCATGTCCGAAAAAAAATCCAGGCCTCCGTTCCATTATGAGCGATGAACCCGAGGCGGAGTGATCTGCTCCGGCACCTTTGCCCTCTTCATATTTCATGTTCCCAACCTGATTCCGATGTGCCAGGCTCTATCAGGCTCGGGCCAAGAACAAAGTGATGCTAGCGCTGCCATTTCCCAGGGCCTTCTGTCTGCTGCAGACCCTCTGTAAGTGTGAGCAAGGTCTTTGAGTTGTAAAGACCAATGTGACTCAAACTGCGGACATCACCTTTTTAACAAAACCTTAGATCTATGCTTCTGCTAAACCAGAGGACAAGGAGGAGGGAAAATGGTGCTCAGAGAACAGTTTGACCAAGGGTTGTCAAGTTCACTATGAACTCATACAGCAATAGGCAGGTCAAGAGGCTCCAATCACAATGATATACAAGCCCACAAGGAAATGCAATGATATACATTTCACTGACGGCCAGAGCAACATGAGCTTCCATGTGCGGCCTGATTCCCTATCTGCGAAACCAACCATTTAAGAATCCTGAATATAAATGTCTTTAACAACAAAGACGCCGGTTTTATCACACACACCCAACCCTCCCCCTAAAAGGAAAATCGCCCGCTTCATAACAGCCTGAACTGGGTGACACGCCAAGCCGATTGTGTTGTTGCGCGCCTTGTAGTGCACAGTTAGTTAGCTCACGAGCGAATCAACAGCCAAGCAACTGTCAAGCCTTGTGCTAGATGTTTTGGAGCCATAATGACCAGAAAAATAAATATTTCACTTTACTTTAACAGCGAAAATAAATCCTCATACTTGTTTGGGTGCTCTGTGTTGGATGAGCCGACACCATCATACCATGGGACTCTGGATTTACCATGGTGTCATTGCACAAGCATAGTCAAACTATAACCCGGGACATAAAAAGCATTTTAAGCCTTATTTTTTCGGAGAAGTCACCAAATAAAACGACTTTAAAGGTGTGGTTATGGCCATCACCCCATCGTTTAGATAGGGACCTGATCTGGATCTTGCTCTAACTGCATGGGGTCGCAGCTTTGTGAAGCTTGCCTGAGAGGACTTAGGTTGTATCATGCAGTGCTGAACTGTGTGCTGCACTTTTGTTCCTTGTTGTCTTGTTTGTTGTTTCATGTGTGCCTGCGCGACTGGCTGGTTTTCTGCTGCTGATCTTAGGCTGGCGTCACCGACATCACAATAATCTTCTGTGTCATTTTAATGCCCTTTAATAATCCCCTGCATCTCATTTTTAATCTCGCTCTCTCCTTCTGTTTTTCTTCCCCTTTATGTCAGGCATCTGTTGGCCTTTAATGCCTTCTGTTGATGCTCCATTTGACTTTTAATCAGGGTGTATCGTCTTGTAGCCTGACCACAAAACAGGTATCAGTCCCACATTATGCAGCCTCTACAAGACGTGTAACTGCAGTAAACTTGAAACATCTCCTCTTCATGAATCCCAGCACACCTCGTATGGAATTCCATGAATCACATGAAAGACAAGGCAGAGATCATGTGACTGAAAAAGGCAGTGTGTTGACATGACGTGGTAAAGGTGTAGCAGCAGGGGTAGGGGGGGTGAACATCAATTCACTTTTATCTCTCCCTGCCGAGGTTCATTTTACATCTCATGCATACCTTTTGCTATAAGAGAACCGATATTTCATGTCACAATAGACTTAAACCAGAATTATTCTGTTTTTCATTTTTAGCCATGGCTGTTTTAGCTTGTTGTTGCTATTACCTATTTTTTTTTTATCTACCCCCCTAAAACATAATGAATGAGTGAATGAATGAATACATACACTAATCAATAATTGTGATATACACTAAACAATCTCTAATTATCCAGTTGTTCATTACCTGCCCAGCATCAAATGGCAGCTACCTGCGGAAGAGCTGCATAGTGTCATTTATTAGGGCCCTATTGAAATTAAAAGGATTCTTATTATTATTATTCAGGCAATAGAATGGGCTTTTTGACGGCTTCAACATGACCCAAAATCTTCTAAAGTTTGCAGTAAATTAGAAAGTGGTGTAAATTGACGTATGGAAATGGGCGTGGCCAAATGGCTCAACAGCGCCACCTGGAACCCAGCCCCTAGGTTTCCACATAACCAATCTTCACCAAAATCGGAACACAGGTGTATCGTGACCATTCATACAAAAAAGCCTCAAGGAGCATTGTGAAAAACGCAACAGGAATCCCGCCATTTTAGATTTAGTGGCCATTTTGGCCATATTCCACATTTTTACTTTGACGAACTTGTCGTAGGGCTTTCATCAGATCAACTTATTTAGGTGAGTGTCATCACAACAAGATGGAGATCTAAACTTGCTCGAATTACAACTTTTCGTCAGACTGTGCGACTGTGACGTCAAAGTTTGATTAAACGCCATCAAAACACAAGCTTATGTATCTTTGACATATTTGGTCTGATCGAGTCCGAACTAGACACATAAGACAAGAGTCGCGACCTGATGACATCTACACAGAAATCATGACTTAAAATCACAGCGCCACCTGCTGGCTACAGGAAATGGCTTGTTTTTTTGAACGTTTTACACTTGGAAATATTCCTCCTCATCCACTTTTCGCAACCATGTCAAACTGTGTCAAATGGGTCTCAAGACATTGATAATGTAGGCATAAGATTACTGTGACTTTTCATCAAGCGCATTATTAATGGCGTGGCATCAAAGTTCATCAACTCGCCCTGAAACACGAAATTGCTATAACTTTCGTGTTCAGGGGTACATCGCCCTCAAACTACATGTGTGTATTAACAGCCCCCCCCCCCCCCGAAGATATTCAGATGGTTTTAAGGAAGGGGTGAGGCAAAATAACTGACTAGCACCCCCTAAAGGGCAGCCCCGGCACTATTATTGGCCGACATCTACAAAAAGAAATAGGGACCTGTGTCTTTTCATGATAAACAAAAAAGTCTCTTGGATACATATGCTAGACCAAACAGGAAGCCCGCCATTTTGGATTTTTGGATGAACTTGGGATTTCCTCAGATCAACTTCAACTTCTGGGAATGTCATGTCAAGAAGATGGAGATATAAACTGCCTCAGGATATTTGATGTCATCACATGGTGTGACCGTGGTGTGGCTTCAAAGTTTGGTTACACGCCATCAAAACACGAGCTTCTGTATCTCTGGCACATCTCTGGTCCAATCAAGTCCAAACTAGACACATAAGACAAGAGTCGCGATCTGATGACATCTACAAAGAAATCATGACTTAAAATCACAGCGCCACCTGCTGGCTTCAGGAAGTAACATGTTTACACTTTGATGAACTTTCTTTAAGCTAACTGTTTAAAGGCAGCCGATCAGGTGGATCGGTAAGCAAATCCAAATAAATGATCATTTGGCTTCGATTTTGCACCACTACGGATAACTTTTTTATTTAGGTGCACCGAAAAATGTTCACTGAATCTTTTGGCAACACCATCAAAAAATTACATATGTTTATACCTTTTCTTGACAGTTCCCATATATATTGGTAATCATCTTAAGGCTGGGTTATGTCTAACGAAGCTGTGTAATAAGTTATCTTTAACATTAGCTACATGTCACGTGGTTCAGCAGAGCCCAACGATAATAATATTCACATCTGTCAATTCAGGGTCCTTGGGTGACACAACCAATTTCATTTGCCCACAGTAGCAGCAACAGGTATCCAATGGGTTTACGTTACCAGGGTAACCCACCTGATGACCACACCTGTGACGTTGCAGGGTGTTCAGAGTGAAGGACCATTTTGGTCGCACTCTGGAGCCCTGGATTTATACATTTTGGTTCGGTTGAACATGAAAATAGGCCATAGTTTGCTAACACATTCTGCCTCCTAGTGGCAAAACAAAGTGATCAGTGCAGCTTCAATCTATCAAAAATACTTTTGTAAGTTAATCTGACAAAATTGGATCAAACCTAAAGCGACTCATGAAACTAAGTGAATGAGTTAAAAGTGATCCACAGATATAGTGAACATTAACTTCATTGTAAGTTTTAATGTGGACAATGAATGAGAACATATAGGGTGTGGATTTGAGGTCGCTGCATGTCTAGTCAGTGGTGAGTTTATATAAAGTTAAAGTAAAAGGATGAAATGATATTCCACAGTTTGTATTCTTGATTATTTGGAGGAATATTTATAAAAGCATAATTGTAGTATGGTGTCTCTCCACTGAAACAAAGTTCTCTTGTTTTCTGTGTCTATGGTACAGACGATGAAATACAAATCCCATATATCCTCTGCAAACCAACCCACACAAGTTTGTAACTTTGTATTACATGGACATAAATCACATTCAAGACAGAACTTTTGGTTCGGGATGATTGATTTGTTGAAAAATCAAGTCACACTAGGTTTATTTTTGTAGGACTGTACAGGTGACAGCCGGCAGAGCATTTCATTTGGACTGCACATAACAAAAAATGTTCAGCAACAGTATTCTGCAAAGCAGCAGCAGCAGGTCTATCAATTCTCTTCAATTTATGTCTCCAATTTCCTGGGTTCAGCCTGTGCCAGCACCAGTGCAGATTTGACAGATGAAGTCCAGCACGTGAAGCCGGCAGGTTGTCTCTCTTGAAGACTCTACACCTACCTACCTACCTGCACCCCCATCACCCCTTCTTCACAGAGACGCAGCACAATGAGGAGCAGTAGCACCTATAATGAACAGCTCCTCACCTGAACACAGAGTATTTCCACTACATTAGTTTCACTGGCATCATGCAGGCAGGAGGAAAACTAACAGCGGGGCTGTGTAACAGTATGGTGTCGACAGCACTCTTCTCCACTGGGCTCTGCTCGGGGGCCTGCCTCTCTGTGTGAAGCTCCTGTGTAGGATTAGACACTGGTGTGCAAGTCAAATGCTCGCTGGCTCTAATGGCGTCTCCACACCTGCCTGACGTCTACATCAGCTCTGCTGCTCACTGTTACTCGTGGCCTTCGTACAACAAGGAGACACGCCAAGGAATGCGGGAGCCACTTCCAAGAACCGAATCTCCATGATTACCGAACGTATCATTACTGTGACAACGCTGACCTCAAAAACCCCTGTGCATGCAAAGTGACTCCAAATTACACAAATGCACTTTGAAGCAATTATGTCATATGCTGAATACCTACAGAGGGCCACTGATCAAAAACAAAAGTAATTTATGACGCCCGGGGAGCCCTATGGAGAGTGAATCAAATTACCTCCTTAAAAGACATTGTATAGGAGGCATGAAATGTGAAAAATGGCTTTGTTTGTCGCAAACAAACCGAGTGGGCCCTCATCACTGGAAACAAGGCGTTGTTGTTGTTTTGGTGGCACAGCGATTGTCACGTGGCTCTGATACAGCGGTGCAATGGGGTGGGGGGGGGGGTAAACAGCGGAGGGGGCGAGGACGAGGTGGTGGGGAAGGAAAGGAAAGAAAGAAAGAAAGAAAGACAGGAATGAAGGAGGGAGGGAGGTGACACACAGACCACACATATTCAAAGTTCACTCTTAAACACACTGCGCTCGTAAAAGTACTGGTCCCATTATTCCCGGGTGGGATTTCTCTCCTCCTCTCTCTCTCTCTCATACTCTCTCTCTCTCTCTCTCTCTCATAGCACGCAGGCAAACAGCCCGAAACCCCCCGGGCGGTGTCAAATGATGGAGCATCATAATTACGCCCTTTTTATTGGCCATCTTATTCCAGCTATGACTGATGCGGCACCCAACCCTAAGTGTTTCCATTTGCACTTTCATGTGGCGACCGAGGGGAGAGCAGCCGCGGCTCGCCTGCCTTTCAAAGGTGGGCTGACAAATATTTATGGGCTGACGTGAAGTCACTTTTAATCAGAGCCGGTGACCTGTTCCCGAGGAATCCGGCTGCTGGAACACGCTTATCTCCTCCGTAATAAATGAGCCTTCAAAGGGCCCACTGTGCTTGCATTATGCAGTTGTCTAAAAATAATAACTGACACATTTCTTTTGAATCACTCATAATCAAGAAACCCCCCCGGAGGAGGAGGAAGAAAGCGAATGCAGATCCCTGCCTGTAACATGGCAGAAATAAATCAATGACCTCCCTCTACTGGTCAGAGGCCAAACTACAGTACAGTGAATTAGCAGCCCTCTTGACTCTGGATGGTTTCAGGACCCGCGGAGAGGAATGTGGGTGAGGTGGGTTTGTCAAGGAAATATTCTGTTAACCTAAATAAATACTTCCCAAATTCTCTTTGTATGCTGTATATTCTATCCGTGAACCTAATTCTCTTTAAAACCCGTGGTTCTATCCATTTAAACAAAAATGGATGTGAAAACTCCAGTGTCTGGGCAGCCGAGGATGTGATGGATGGCAAAGGAAGCCAAGAAGCCATCTCTTGATGACGCACTATTAATAGAGATTACCTCAAACTTCCAGACCTCACATCCAAGCCTCTCAAGATGTTCTCTAATCTTTTGCTTTGGTTGAACTTTCTCACTCTTGTCCCGTCCCCCCCATCTGTAATCCTGCAATACGTGTTATGCTGTCCTGTTTGAAATCTAGATTTATGACACCAATATGTTCTTTTCCATGCTTTAACAGCATATAAGGCATTATGGGAGAGCTCCCTTAGTGAAAACAGATATTTTTCTCCATATTAGGAGTTATGTGGGGAGTGATCCTTAAAAATGAAAGCCATAAATCATTTCCCTCCACGATTATGCCATTAACGGGAGCATGGTTTTGTCGTTTAGGTCATGCTAATAGCTTGGGCTTGAGGTTGTGGCCGTGAGGGGAAAGGAGCCCGGAGCACCCTTGGCTGGAGGGAGGGAGGCGTTGCTAGTGCAAGAGTTTGTCTTGGTGGTCCCGTGTTAGTGCTTCAGCTTTCCCAGCTTGATGACTGCAGACGTTATCCGCATCTGCTCTGGATTTCTCCTTTCTCTCTCTCTCTCTCTCCCCCTTGTCTTCCAATTGAAGATTCTATATCGGGCCTGGTTGTGGTCTTCCAGAGAGACCCCACGACAAACACTCAGAGCATTTTGCACTCTGCGAAAGGCACCGGATGCCAGCGGAGCACATATTAAATTTGTTACTAATTTTAAACTTGGCATGGCGGACCACGCACTGTAGCTGCCACCGGCTCACTGGAAGCAGGCGGTTCTCGGCCCCACTGCGACCACAACCACAATACAAACAAAGCATATGGAACAGCAGCTTTAGTGTACGACTGACACTAAATGTTTAGAAAGGGAACTTTTTAAAAATAACCCAGTGTAATAGAATTAGTGGCGGAGCGGCGCCTGGCAGCATGTATTCTCCTCTCTCGACTCCTGTACAAGATTAAAATAATAGTTTGAGAGGCCTAACCAAAATAAAGGAAAGTATGAGGCCGTATTTGTGTTTTTAAGATCATTCTTGTGAGTCTTCTGTGGCTGGGAAATCGCTTTTTCAAACTTTTTTTTGTATTCCTGGCCTTTCCAAGAGAGCACTTAAAAGTCTGAAAATCAAACTAGAATATATTTTTTTTAGCAGTGTGTATGGTGTAGTGGTTGATGGCACAGAGTGAGGTGTTAAATAATAGTGGTGAGGGGACACCAGAGGCACGGGTGCATGTGATCTGTGGTGTTAGTGTGAAATCACTGCTGTTCGCATCCAACACAGTCTCCTGCCGATTTGGATCTGCACCTTCTGAGGAAAAGGTTGCAAGGTTTGTTTCATAGGTGCGTTTCTCTGCATGTGTGTGTGTTTGGCTATCGACAGTGTGAGACTGATTGTGACAGGCTCTGGTTTCTCTCAGATTCCCCCTCTTGCCTCCAGTTCACGCCTGTTGTCTAAATGGCTGTATTAAACAGGATGTTGTTGATGGCCTCAGCTGCATCTGTCACCCATGGAACTGCAGTGACCTCTAGAGACAGCTCTCTCCACATACAGTGTGGAGGCAACCTGAGGTGCTCTGGCACAAATCAGGTGAAGGGATTGTGTGTGCGTGTTTGTATGTGCATGTGTGTGTGTGTGTACGTGTGTGTGTGTGTGTGTGTGTGAATCGCACATTTTTATGCTAAACAAAACATGCACCCACGTCATTAAAGGTGCATACCAGGCCTCACACACAGCTAAACAAACACAAACACACGAGACCCCGGGCCACCCTGCAGATCGCCCTGATCAGTGTGAGGGCCATGTCTCCTCTGATCTAATATGTTTAGCAAACATTCATTTATTCTCCCTCAATCAATAACAGAGCAGCATGTGTTTATGACTCTGCCTTTACTCACTCAGTTCATCTGCAGTTCATCGGAGCCGACGCACTCCTCTCCCCTCTGGCCTCTATCTCTTTTTCTCTTCCAGTCAACGAACACGTCTGTGTCACTCTCCTCTGTTCCTCTCTCACACACACGTGCACCTTTTCTTTATTTGCATTTTCTGCTCATGTTTAGTAGCTGAACTCGCATTGCAACATTAACACCATTACTACAATATGTCTGGAAGCATATGGATCAAGGAAAACTTTGGGGGGTGTTGTGATTTTATGTCATATTTTCAGAGCAAAAATATGTCTGCCACTTTGACAACACCAGTGAAGTAGGAGGGAGGCAAAATAGTATTTTACGGTTTCTGTTAGCGAAAAGAAAATGTTTTGATAAGGACGCAGACGGAGACATATATATCCACCTAATTCTGATGTGCAAAACCACCACATCGAAAAAGAGAAAGCATAACCCCTAGCTCCACTATGAAAGAAGAGGGGCCGCAGCTTAAAAGAAAAAAAAAAATGATTATACGGCATCTTCAAACATGCTGAACGATTCGCCACGGAGCCTTTACACCCCAAAATTCCCAAGATAGAAAATTATCCTGAATAAAATGTTCCAAGACGCAGCTGTGAATCAATATCAGATGCAGGCTGAGTTTCATTTTGGGGAAACCGGCACTTGCTTTAACTCTCCAGCGAGGAAACGCAGAGTGGAGTGCAGGGTCGGGAAAAGAATAGAGCTCATTCATAGTCCCGAGTGTTGTGGAGGTGTTTTATATGGGTAGTTATTATTGTTATCATAATTATCATTCCGCGTGTACCATAAAAAGTGGATCACAGAGGATATATGGATAGCAGGGGCTGTAGATAACGGCTGTGGTGGAGGGCTGTAAAGCTGTCCCCTCTTTTCTGTGGCAGAATAAATAACGTGCGTGCATGTGCTCAGTGCACATCTACACTCGTTCTGCTTTGTTCTCCGAGGCCACTGGGTACAATGATGCTCACTAGGTTATCTTTTATCTTTTCCGAAGATTAATAGGTGTAAGGGATAAAAGTCGGTCTGATCTTTGGAAGTTAGTATCGGTATTTATGTGCAGGGACAAAGCAGGTGAATATATCCCGGCCATCCAGAAAGCAGCATGGATAGACAATACATATCGCATATACATGTATATTTACAGTGCAGTGTGTGCCCCCCTTAAGGCCATGTACAGTACAGGGGCTGATGCACAGATGCCCTGAGTGGTGCCATACGGCCGATGGCTCATTAGAGCTCAGATGGAAGACATGAATCAAAGGAGCAGAGGAGAGGAAACAATCAATCTGCCTAATGGGAATCCCCTGTGAGGAGCGTGGGCCAGCCGTCCCAGTGCAGCTGTAGCCGTTTTTATATGTGACCTCCCGGCTTAAACAACCCGCCGAAAACAGTCCCCACGCTGCCGCCGCGGCCGCTGCCACCGGGGAACACAGGACACACACCGAAGAAACCCACCACAACAAGCTATTAGCACAGGGGTCTCCCACAGAGTGTGTGGGCGGAGCTCGGTCGGTGATGTGGTTTCCGAAGTGGAGCCGGGGAGACCTGATGTCCCCAACGCGTCTCCGGCGGCACCCCCATCCCACATGTGTTGTCCATATCCTTGGTTCCACGGAATGACACCCAGCTT
This sequence comes from Limanda limanda, assembly GCF_963576545.1. Lineage (NCBI taxonomy): Eukaryota > Metazoa > Chordata > Actinopteri > Pleuronectiformes > Pleuronectidae > Limanda > Limanda limanda. Next base: position 14,240,136 of record NC_083638.1, read on the forward strand.
GATGTGTGGGGGCCATCAAAGAAGCTGGATTTATAGTGTGGAGGGCGCCTGTGTGCTGGGAGGCGTGCAGAAATTGTATGTTTACTGTCGGCGTGTGAGGATGCGGCCAAGGTTAAGACATCATTGTTGTGGTGCGGCCTAACGAGCACTTCCCGGGGTCAAGGTTAGGTTTCATCCTATAGTCCACCTGAACTTTCTCCCATCACATCTTTGATCTGTTACGCCGCACACTCTCTCCTTGCAGAGGACTACTTATCTATTCAGCGTGGGGTTGCCAGCAGCGCTTTAGGAATCGAGTTATGCTAAACAGTGGTTGATTTAAACCAGAGGTTGACCTCTGACCTGGGCTTAGAGGATAATGTCCCAGTCAAAGAGAGCAAAGTCCTGTTACCGTCCATGAATCAGGCCCACACCGACATTATTTCAAAATTGCTTAGTTGCATGGAACTCCCTTTAGTGCTGAACGGACTTTCATAAAATTGATTTTCTGAGTACACCCTTTTAGCAGCTATAAGCTTGAAATATGAACCCTTCATTGCTGAAAGCATTTCATTTTTTTTTGCCCCTGTGACTAATGATCCAGGGAAGAAGTGTGTTTGAAATTCTCCTCGGCAGCCATTTCCATAATTAAACACTGCTAATTATAGAGCTTTGGCTGCCTTTAAACAAACAGGCACAGTTGCCGAGCATGCTTTCACGCCTTCCATTTGGAGATTTATGCAAATTGCGCCCATATCGTGTGTTTTCGAAGATGAAACTGACAACATTAAGACGCATTGCCCGTGCTCGCAAAAGATCTGACAGCAACGCCGGGAGAAACGCCGAGCAGGAGCCGACAAGCCATTGGTGGTTTGGAGGAAATACCATGCACAGGTACGATATTCTGTACAATGAGGATCAAAGCTTGCACTGCACAAGTATCGGATGATTGAATGTGTTCATATGCATGTGTATGTGTGATTGTGCAGACATGAATATGCATTCATTCATTGCCAGGAGTGCCCTATGCTAGAAAAAAAATTGCCCCTGTCTTGGCCAACAAACATTTCTGCATTGTTGATTCCAGTGCTATGATACTGCTTGTCAATTTATCAGCCTCTGACAGCAAGTCACTAGAAGCCATTATATCAGACAAATGGAAATTATATATGAAGATTAACATCAAGTCATTTGTTAGGGAGAAAATAATACAGCTCGGAAATAAACAGGGGCACAGGACTGAGAGCTATGCTGCCAGTAATTCACATATCAACAGCATTTAAATTATTAAAAAGATTGGAAATCATAATTGGCCATATATTTTTCCCATTCTTCTCCACACAAATGGCTCGCCTGGGGTACTTGACATTCACCAGTGGTTTGTAATGTAAATGACAGAATGTATTTCCTCCGCATCTTAACAGCGGATGGAGTGATTGACTACTGAATATAAGCACGCTACAGGTGGGGGTCAATTATCATTTGAATAATCGAGCATCAGCGGCTGCCTGGCTTGGTTGCGGAGTGTGACACATTTTTATCTCTATGCATTTCAATGAAGTCAGTCTGGTACATAAAAGGTTATCACCTAGGAAACATATTTGCCTAGGCGCAAGTTAAACAGCCAAGTGAGATCAGCATAGATATTCAATTTAACCAGTCAACCCTGACCCATAAATATTTCAACAAAACCCAATGAGGAGCCCTCCCTCCACCCCAACCCCCCCGTCTCCCTTTCTTTGATCCAATTCCATTTCGGCAGTGGGAGATACGAGGGAAGAGAGGGAGGAAGGACATGTGGGGGGGGGGAGAAGGGAGGGCTACCAGCGAAGAAAGTCAAGCATATTCTTGCTTATCTATTAAGTGAATTGTTTAATGCATCTTGCATCTTCTCACCCGAGGGGACGTGTGCTGCGGTGAGAGGGGAGAGAGAGTGGACAGATTTACACTACAGGGCACTGGTGGCTTCAAAGTTGAGGAGGAGATGTCGACTAATCTATAGTTGTGAGCTAACAAATCTGGCCTGACACAGTGGTTGTGTAACGGGGGGGGGGGACTCGGGAGATGGGCATTAATCACGACGTGCGCTCTACTGAGAGCACCGGCACGCTGGGGACACCTCAAAGTGAGCTGGAGGTTATACAGGCGAGGGGATTAATCAATACAACCCCATAATAACAAGCCAACACACCAGCACTTAAAACCCCACTGGTACTGGAGGCACAACACGCTCAGCCCGGGCCGGCTCGCACTGGGGAAGTGTGCACGCTCACCTGTGTACGTCTTCCATTCAAGGCTGTGTAGACACCTCGGGCAAAAGGGAGGCACGGGCTCAACACAGAGCCAGTCGTTTGCCATGCTTTGCCACAGAGAGACCTAGCCTGGGTGCCAGACAAACTTAGCCCCGCCCACCACATTTTTTGGTCGGGAAGTTCGGTCTGGAGTCGCTCCGTTGGTGAGAAATTATCTCCGGACAGAAGCTGTTCGGACCAATCAAATTGTCAGGGCGGGCTTTATACGATGATGGACAGATGATCAACAGTTACGTAATCAACTACGTCATGGCAGTGGACTAGTGGAAGAAACTTGGACTATGGGCAGTAAAGGTCTCTGGTCTGGTTCGTCTCTGGTTCGACTCCACGGAGAAACAACAAAAAGACGAACCTGGATTGATCTGTCCAAAACTCCAAGAGGATTCTCCCTACCCTGTCTAGTGCCCCTGAGCAAGGCACCTTACTCCCCCAACATCGCCGCACATGGCTGCTCACTGCTCTGTGTGTCCTGCACCAGATGGGTTAAAAGCAGAGGTTAAATTTCCCTACAATTGCATGAGTGTGCTTGTGCATGTCTGTGCATGTGTTTGGGACAAATAAATGTATCTTAATCTTAAAAGAGCGCTTGGGTTGACTTTGTTTTCCACACACATTCCTGCCGCTGGAGAGCTGAGATGTGCAGATGCTGCCATTGAGTCTGTTTCAGGAGACATCGATAGCGCATTCATTTTGAAAGAGATACAGAGAAACGCGATCAAGGCATTTGTAGATGGAAAATATGTTTTTGCCGTCCTTTCTACAGGATTCTGAAAAAGTTTAATTTATCGCTTATTTAGCATACGTCACATCCTACGTGGCTCTGATTGGTTGTAGGTCTATCCAATTGAGTTAAGAGGCATTTTTTTCCCCGGGGCGGTTGAAACACACGGCCCATAATCACAGCCCAATAGAACGGTCTCAGACTCATATTCTGACTAGAATCATGAGTATGACAACGTCAGGCTAGCAGAGAGACCAGCAACTGTCGTGAAAACAAAAGTGAGCCAAACTGGGCGGTGATAATTACATTATTGCTATTTTTCTGTGTGGTTGCTGGGAGTGTCTGGACATGAAGGAACTAATAGTTTGTCCATATGAGGATGAGTTATCCTTCTTGAGGCAAGAAAAGAAATGGAAATTTAAACTGCGTCAATAAATACAGTAAAAAAATATCGTTTAAAATATTAAGTTACATGCAGAATCAAAACAGCCCATCCTCATGGCCAAACCTCACCTGAGAGCCAGGTGCACACTCTGTAAGCCCACACTGTGCCCTGATTGCAACGCTGCCTTCGCCAAACACCAAACTGACAAGCCCTCTCAGCTGGAAGTGTACTGTGAACGGGGGGGGCGGAGGGGGCGGGGGGGCAATGGTTCTCTGGAATCCTCCACTGGCACATCCCCCTAACCACTGTGTTTGGGGGGAAGTGTGCGTGGGAGTTGGAGCCGGCGCAGAGTGCGAGATAACTAGAGTCACTGTAGTGTGCAAGAGAGCACCCCCCCGCCCCCCCCCCCAAAAAAAAAACTGGCTCAAGTGTTCTGTCAATGGCCAGCGCCACCCCACCCCACCCCACCCCACCCCATCCCCAGCCCTCCCCTTTTTCTGTAGTAGTCTGCCACCCACAGAGACCTCGATCAGCAGCCCCCCCGGCCTGACAGCAGATCTGTCAGCCCTCCCGCCCCCCCCCACCCCCCCGCCTCATACAGTCAGCCAGGGCTGGTTTAGCGGGAAGCAGACAGTGTAGCAGGAGGTGAAAACTCCAGCTATTTGTCAACGTGGCGCCCATGTCAAAGTGTCAGGCCCGGGGACATTCCCCGTGCAGCTGGGCTGTTAGCTGAGGAGACAGGCCGTATGGTCGGAGCAGGAGCAGGCTGTCAGCGACCAGTCAGAACGCCTGCGACCGGGCAATCAAGAGAGCTCCTTCCCTCTCTCTCCCTCTCCCCTCTTTATTTATCCATCACAACTCTCCTCTGCCCGCTCACACTGACTCTTATCTATCTGCGGCGCTTTCCACCCCCCCGACACTGTCAATCTCTCGGCCCGTTCGGTCTCACTCTGTCATTCTCACTTCCTCCATTTTTCTATCTGAATCTTTCAGTCCTGCACAATTCTGCTCTTGTCCATAATTCATCAACTGATCAATCTATCCCCGTTTTTCTTTTATCAATTTCCTCCCCACTGAAATGGAAATGGAAATAGAGGTTAATCATTTATAAAAAAAATCTATATGATTGCACTGCATCTCCCGCTTTTCGACAGCGTTGTGTTTTTTAAGAGGAGAAAAATAAAACACAACAAAACAAGACGAGGACTTCCCACATTCTGGATAAGCTTGAAGAGTGTATTAAGATTCAGCCAATCACTGGTAGGAAGCTATTATCCTAACATTGTGATTTCTGTTTGTGGCAGATTGATACTTTGTCAAAAACAACCCTTCCTGTTAAAATCTCACACAGCAAAAAAAACAGTAAACATCTTAGCATTTGCTTAAAGTGCCAAGTCTGGTGGTGATTTCATCGTCTTTATATCTGAGATACACTCGGCCGGGAGAGTTCCAATCCCAGAAGATTAAGAGCCGAAAATGACAATAACAGAAAATCAAATCAAACAACATATGAAACCTGAAAAAACAACATTAACTGTATTCATGCGCAGCCAACTCATTGCGCTGTCTTTTCTTAAGCTCCTTTTGAGGCGGCGTTCTCTGGCAGAGGAGGGAGGATTTACTGTGGCAAAATGCAAACAGGGTATTTATGGGTCAAACACAGCCTAGCTGGCTTTATGGAAGATTATGACCTTTTTTTTCTCCCAGAGAAGAACACAAATTCAGTTTGATAGCGGTTTGATAACATTTTAGGGCGTTTAATTCTGGATCTTATTAGGTCATATAGTCGGAATGCTACAGGGGTGGTTCAGGGTAGAGCAGGGCGGGGGGGTGGGAAGGAGGTTTGGGGTTGGCTGATCTTTGGGGACAATTTTTGACGGCGTTGTAATTGTTTGTGTGTGTACATGTGTGTGTGTGGTGCATATATGTGTGTTTTGTCGCTTTTCCGGGCCTGTCTATCTTTTCCCTTTTCTGCCCATTGTTTTTTTCTTATCTCAGCACCCCTCACAGAGTCCATCTGGTACCTCTGCACCCCCTCAGAACACGGGCTGGTGGAATTCCCTGGCCTAATTAATGAGCAGACACTCACAGACGGTCAAAGGCTCACATGTCTGTCTCTGTGCACCACCTTGCCTCAGGAGGCCCTTTATTGAAAGGGAGAAATAAATTAGATCAACTGGACAGGATGTACCAGCCAACAGCGTGAAATGTCACACACACACACGGATTGTTTTGACCAATACATGATTTTTAAAAAGGAGATTAGATGCTTTTCAAGGGATTTTGTCAACCGGGCAGTATTTTGTGATAATAGGCAATGACTATTAGCATTTCAAAAGGTGCAGAGTTTCTGCTTTTATTCAATAATTATCTGAAGCTGCTTTCAGACATGCATGGAACTTCGAAGTTCCTCAGTATTTTCTCCGGACAGTTGAACGTGTGGATGCAAATGTCTGCATGACCTCCTAGTACAAAAGTGTGAGAACTCAGCAGGGGATCACCCGCTAGATTCAAAGCAAGCAAGTCAGGGGGGTTGATGCCTCTTCTAATGCACAACATTTTCAGGGGGTTTAACGATAGCAACAGTGGGGTTGCATGTACACAAGTTTGCTTAGGTTGTCTTCTTTCCTTCTACATCCATTATCTACAGTTTATCGTTTTGAGGGTAGTGGGAGAACCAATCCCAGCTGACATTGGTCGAGAGGCAGGAAAAACCCTGGCCAGTGTATCGAAGGGTCAAAATACAGATATCAACTTAAGACAATCTAAAATCCTCAAATTATATCCTTAATCATTTTTAGTCATTCATGATTAGTGACCGCTTTCTACTCTCACTCGTGGATAGACTACACAACTATAAAAGATTGATTAGGGAAAGATATACTTAAGATATTAATAATAAATTCTATTTTACTCATATATTTATACGATTATAGAACAAAAGAGAAACAGGATGAGTCAACAGCAGCTGCCAGGCCACCTAGGGCCCTGCTGAGATCCAAAAATCATACCAACGATTTCATCTCACTCTCCCGTCCCAAGTGCCAAACAAGTCCTGGAGAGCTCACAGCAGCAGAGTGGAAGAGTTGCAAAAAAGCGAGACAGGCATAGAGCTCTCTCCCTCTCTCTCTCTCTGTCTCTCTCTCTCTCTTGCTCTCACACACTCAGTCTGACAGCGTGAAAATGAACAAGAAATGATGTGTTTGAAAATATTTGCCTTTTTCTTGTCTCCTTTCGAGTTGTGACATTAGTCATGTGGGACATCAATCATGCAGTGAGTTAATGACACATCCAGCCCATGAATCTTTCAGCCCCTTTCCCCAAACTCAGCAAGGCATGCTGGGGCTGTTCCTGCTTAGCAGCTGCTGGAGCAAGGCTGTGCCGAAGCCCGGGCGGATTTGCCAGCACCGGCACTTTGATCTCAGCTTGTGGAACAGATAGCTGTGAGGCTGGGCCTGGATCTGGCTATGGGCTGGTGTTTGTATAGTGCACTACACGGTGCACACACACACAGACTCACACATACACACAGTAGCCAAGTGCCACAGGCCCCAGTCTCCGTGTCTCACATGACCTGACAAACTGACCTATAACTTGCATTGCATTTACTCAGAGCTGTAATTACTGTAACATTGTTTTTTGTGTGTAGAAAGCTTTTGTGTTTTTCCTTTTTTCATACTTAAAAAATACAGCATTCTGATTTTAAATCAAATAAAACAAATTAAATATTGCACAGCCTGAGTCTAGACTCAGCACAGAAATGCCATGTTATTGAAACAATTAAGAAACCGTTTTTTTGCAATCACATGCAGCCCTACTTCCTATCCTCTTCATTCCCGAGGAGCATGAGTTCCAGGAACAGTCTGCTCCATTCACACTCCCTGGGCAGCTCCACTGACATACTTTCCCTGCTAATGGGGCCACCTGCAGGTCTGAGCTGGGCCCCGTCCGGACAGTGTCAGAGGGGAATGCAGACAGAGCAGGCGGTGGCATGGTGGTGCTGGACATCTGTGACTGGCACCAGCATAAGAGCTCTTTCATTTCCCCCTGTTCTGCTGAGTGCCATGGGCACACACACAGAGCCGGGCCCGGGCACATGCCAGGGCACCAACACATGTCAGGAAATACTTTCTCTGTGATCTGAGTGAGTGGGGCTCGAGTCAATGCTCCCCTCATATTTGGACAGCAGTGCTGAAAGCTGCAGAGCACACAAAAAAAGAAAAGTATCACCCAATAATCCACTAATTTTATCCCTTAAAATGTTCAAACCAGACCAGAAAGACCAGAAAACTGACATGTACCAATAATAAAATGTGTTAAAATTATTGTAGCAACTGGCACATTTCCAGCTTATCTAAATGTCCTTGGTGTATGCTTTTTATGAAGTAAAATGAGTTTTCAACATATTGAAATTTTGTTCTATTGCTAGAGGCCAACTCAGTTCCATTATCTGTGCTGAATATTCTTAACTCTGATGTGAACAAAATATGATTCAACACAACACAGCATCACACAACATGATATGATGCAATACTTTACAATACTAAACAACACAAAGTGACGCTATATGTTGACACAATGCAATATACTGTACATGATATTGTATAATGCATCACAATACAACATGTTGTGATAAATGATACAGTACCACATGATACAATACTGTGATGTGACACAACAAAGGCAGCAATAAAACATGATATGATACAAAACAATACAATTCATTAGGATACAATATAATACAGTTTGACCAGACATGGTACAATATAATACAAAGTTATACCACATGGTATGATACAATATGATATACGATATTTGATACTTGCTGATATTCTACAAACAGATACTATTAGAAATGAAACAATATGAAATGCTATGCGATACATAGAGTAGATATCATACAATACAATACCATTCGATACATTACAATACCATTCCATGAAATATGATGCGATTCAAAGCGATGAAATGTGATATGATACCATGTGATACAATTCGATACAATGCAAAAAGATAAGGTAAAAGATATATATAATTTCACCATCTGCCATAACTACACACCGTGAATTTAACTAAATACGATTATAATGTAATATATGTTAATACATCTAAAAAAAATTCGCATTTATCATTATTACGACTAGCTGCAACAAATACATAATTTATTACACCACTTTTATAGCACTGATCTAAACGATATTTTAAACTGCCGATGTGAATGAACGCATCTAGAAATTTAACTTTCTCTGAAGAACTCAGAATCTTCTACCAGAGGCTAAAAGCTCCATTTCAAAGCAGAGGACTGAGCAGTGCTCTTTCAACCACTCTGATTACAGGCACCTTTTAGAATGATTGTGTTTTAATTTGTCTACTTAAAATGATAATTACAAAAATAAGACTCACAGTTGGAACCCTGTGATAAAAAAGGGCATTCAATTAACAAAGCCTGAGGAATGCCCGCTACCTGGGGTGTAATTTCCTTAAAGACCATCCTCAGTCGTTAAAGAGGAGCGTTAGGGAGAAAACCCCGTGCAGCCCTGACACACCGGGCCCTGCCTCCAGGCAGCCGTGCAACTTTATGGGTTTACTTGGCTCATTGCACCAGAGAATAATTAGACTTTTAAAACAAACCTGTAATTTTCGGGGCCTCTGAAGTCCGCAGTTCTATTCATATCGTTTAGCCGCCCAAGGTATATGTCGTTTGTGGTTATGATTGCTCCTCAGGAACAGGAAAGAAAATAATTATCATAACTTCTGTCTAATGCTCATTTTACAATATTTGACTTTCTAATTGTACAAACAAATGCAAAATAATGCAGTACATGCTACTTTAACTTTGAATTGTGTGAATTCTATAGAAAATATATATACCTTTACATATTCTTGTGGTATACAAAAAGGTATATTTAAGTATGGAGTATTTACATTATATCCAGTAATATATTAACTCAACTACATCAGTGTTACATGTTTTTTTTGCAGTGAGGCTTGTATTAGATGATCAGAGATTATTTCATTTATAATATCTCCCAATTCTGTAACCACTGTCTCATTGATCATTGAGCCCAATGAGACCATTTGTGATTTGTGAATATGGGCTATATAAATACAATTTGATTGATTGAATGATCATAAACAATAATATTGATACTCCCATAACCACATACAAATACGAATATCAGCACTTTCTTCACAGCACTAAATTGCTTTTAATCATCTCATCATGGGACCATAATTCTTGTTGAAAGGCCACAAAACACACGCACAGCTATACACAGTTCGCCAAACAATCAATCACTGAGAGGAGAAACCTGACTCTCCATTCAGAACAAAGTGGAAAAACGAAGGCTGAGTTAAGAGAGAATCAAAAGAAGAACGATTTAGAAATTCACGGGGATCAAATGGTAGCTTTATTAGGAGCTGGAGCTACAGGGCTGGGCCGAATGAAAGCCTGGTCTGTGCTTGGCCTAACTGGGCGGGTCAGGCGAGACACTGAGCGAGAGAAAGCACTCAGGCCTGGAGGAGCCTTCACACCGTCAACCAAACCCTCGGGGGTCATCCCGCCCTCCTGCCTGAGCACACCGCTGCATTAATGTCTTTCTCAACAGGTACAGTGAGCACGGGGGCGGCCAGGTAACCCAACGCTGATGGGCTCAGTCGGCCTCTCTGAAGGCAGGGCAGTCGGTTTTTGTGATCATCGTGTTAGCACCGTCTCTTAAGAGATGGCAAGCTTTTAGGTGAATGGGCTAAATGAATGGGAAAAAGCATCGCCCTGAGCAGCGACTGCAGGTGACGACAATTCAGGTCAAAGATTATCGCGAGTCTAGCAGGGTTGTGTGGAACAAATCAAATTCTTGCTGCTGGGACAGAACGTAAAGCAGGCCAAAGAGGATATCATTCATAATTACAAGGCTTAACCAAAGCAAATGCCCCCCCACAGAGACTTGCAACAATGGCCTTAATTAAATTTTTTCCTGCAACCCCACCTCAAAGTAAAAAACATGGATGACAAATTTGGCATTGGGATTCCAGCTCATGGCTACTCTCGGTGCCAATTTCACTTTTTTGCTTCTTGCCAAGACAAATCATATTAACACATTACTAAAGAACACTAAACCTTTTGGCTACGCACCACCCTACCGCTGCCAGTAAACTTCATTAAAGTGAAAAATGCTTTTAGGAAACCTTTCCTCAGTTGCAATTATAAATAAGTTCCTTCATGGTGCCCCCCATCATGGGTGGGCTAGCAGCCCAGGGGCCACTGGCGTGCAGACAACTGATCACTAGCCTGAATAGAAAGCAAGCCCAGGGAGCCAGCTCAAGTAACTGCTTTGTTGCAGAATAAATGTCGCCAGCAACAAAGTTTACAAAGGACCATTTGTCAACATGTTTATGCAATAAAGGATTTTAACTATGGTGACGACAGCCAGAAAAAAATATCTGGGTTCATCAGGGAGGGGAAAAGAGCCTGTTCTGACATAACACAAAACAACCCTGGTCAGACTGGCTAATAGTGCTCGGACTGAAGAGCACAGAAGACGTTTGATCCAGTGTGAACGTGTAAGGTGAGATGCCTGGAGCTTCTGAGGGCTACGATGCTGGAGACTTACGCCAAAGGCATCCGTCTCTGCCTGCCGTCGCCACTGATAAAACAAAGCCCTATACCTGAGCTGCTTTCCCCAATTAAATTTAACTAAAACACACTGAATATGCAATTCATAAGGAGCGTTTCGCGAAATCTGGCAACGCTCACAGTTTTTCCGCCTCCTTAAAGACCCCAGAGGTATGGGCAGGCACATAATAACATATTAATTTAGTCTTAAATTGCATTATTTATTGCTTCATTTATTTGCTTATGAAGCACTCTCAGACATGGGGAACCTGCCTGCAAATGAGCAATCTATAGAGAATAATATATATGGGGAAAAGTCCATGCTCACTAACAAATATATTTGAATAGATTGAAGTGGGCCCAGTGACGATCTACAATAAAACAATGGTACAGCACTGAGAAATCAATAAATGTATAATCACTGGAAAATGTGATGTTTCAAATGTTGAACAAAAATTCCATTACTGTTTGATATTCACAGTGGTCTTTGGAGTGTTTCCCTACAGCGTTGATCTGCCCTAACATGGTGTGGAAGTTAACAGACAATTAGAGATAATGATCAGACGTTGGGGAGCCATGAAATCAGGTTTTGGATTAAAGAATACAAATCTGCATGTTGTGAACACATAAGCACTGTCATTCCTGGGCTGTCAACATGTTTCCTCTTTGCACATTTTGTTCAGCACACCACTTCCCCTCATTTTCCCCAAAAAGCTGGAGAACAAAGAGTGGGGGTACGGTTCTATTTAAACTGGTCTTTTCATATCCTCATCAGATAAGGAGAGCTGCAGAGTGTTGAGACCTACCGACAAAGTATCGGGACCTTTTCATCTGCAGCTGACCTCCTGAGACTTGCTAGAGACAGAGCTATGAATGAGGGAGTTGTTCGTCGAGGCCAACCAAAGGCAGGTTGCTGTCTCCTCGTCACGCCATCACTCAGTGATCCTTTCACGGGACACACCAAACCAATCAGCTGAGAGGCCTTAAAAAATCACCCTACCTGTCCCTGGTGATCGCAGGTCAGTTAGCGGACCCCTCCCCGATAGGCAGGTTCACGGTAACTGGAGTAAGGCCTTCGTTTCAGAGAGGCCATTAATCTTTCTTCCCTTTCCCCCCCTGACACCTGAACCAGACCCACCCAGCAGCCAGCCACTTCGCAACAGCCTCCTCTCTGGGCTCGATAAGATCTGATCAGAGCCGCACGGCAGGCCGCCTGCAGAGAACCAGCAGCACTCCGCTCCCCCAAACACGTGTCAAACACACACACACACACACGTACACACTATGTAAGAAAATACTATATATACACTGACACAAACATACACTTTTTCTCAGCTTCCTACAGGGAAACCATCTGAGACTGACACTGACGGCAAGATGATCCCTTCCCCTCTCTTTCCCTCTCCTTCCCTCTCCCACACTCACATCTCTCCCTGACAGTTTCTCTCATTGTAGTCAGACGCCAAACGAAAGGGAGTTGAGGGGTTTTAGAGATGACTTCCGACGCTCACCACAAACGAGGCAACTTAAAGATGCTCCGGAGGATGGGGGTTTGCCTAAACGCACGTTTGTTTGAACACACACAGGTGCACTCGCGCCCAGATGTTATTCCTGTGTTACTGACACTAAAATGATGTTCCTCCCTGAAACCCCTGATACTGACACTTCCTCGTGAACCGGGTGGATGTTGTGATGACAGTAAGTTCAGAGAATGCCGATGATGCACAGTGATACGACAGCTTACAGCTGTGATACCTGTTTAGACAAACCCTCTGACAACAAGATGTGTCACTAAGCAAGGCTTTAGCACAGCCGATTCCCACATAACAAGATGTGGATATGCCTGCCTTGGAAGTTTGGAGACTAGTCCCGAAGCCTCTCTTATGACGGTTAGCGCTAAGCCACAATGTTTACACAGCCCCTCGGGGGTATTTCACTTTCCAGCACCAAAATAGCAGTCATCTCCCAAATCTTCTTGTGAGGAGAGAAAGTCTCATTGATGGGGATAAGAGGAGAAAGGGACAAGACAAGCTGGGGGATTAGCTGCCCTAAACTCCTGCACAGCAAACTCCACCGTCTGGTACTTTGCACTGAGCCATCTTGACAGGAGGAGGACGTGTGGCATTTGAGGAGGTTAGATGTGGTCATGGAGCGTTGCTCAGTAGGGATTAGGAGGCGCGTGGCCCCTTCGCTTTTAATCAGACCCTTCCAATCAGGTCAGATTACAATGGGATAAGCAGCTTCAGCACATTGTGTGGTTAACACTGCTCTCTTAACGGGTCTCCCCAATGTCCTCTCCCTGCTACTTGAGGTGGTCTGCACTATGTCAAGAGAATGTAAATTATGTTCGTAATTGCTTTTTACAAAGTAGGTTAGCCAGAAGTGATGGAGATCAACATCTAGAACATCATCTGAACATCTAGACATAATGTTCTCTGGACTTTCCGATGATTTTTCATATGAAGTTTGCGTAGTTGTGTAGTTTTTCAAATCCCATTTGTGTTACACCTTTTTTTTCAAGGCCTCAGAGAGGCTCCAGTCCCTTCACATCCTTCCTCTTTTTCTTCGGATATTATAGCTGCCCTTTTTCCCACATTTGATTGAAGAAGCTTGATATTAGGCAGGTTAGTCATAACTAATTTTATATCTTCTGCCCATAAGCAACAAAGATCTGTCTGTCAGCTCGGAAACTATATCTACAGCCTTTATTGGTAAAGAAAAGAAAATTGATGTCACGTCAGGCAGATCACAGAGGAGGGGTTTTGTCACAACTGGTTGTTTTACTAGTTGTTTCAACTTTGCAGAGCTTTTCTGAAGAGTTAGGTAAACAGTGTTAACAAGGCAGAGGTTTTCCACGGTCTGACTGAACAAAAGCCAGAGACGAGGCACTTTGCCTGTGCTGCCATCCCGCACGATCACTGCTCTTAATCTGGGAGTCAGGCTGCATACCTTCTGATTTCTCTGTTAGGAACGTGGGGAGGAGAGGGGCCTGTGGAACTTCAAAGGGGCAGGGAGACGCACATGGCTGCTAATTTTTCAGACTGGGCATATGTGGCGGAGAGCTTGGATTTGAGGCTCTCCTCTTACTTCAAAGCCGGCCGCCTTAAAAGGTCTGGCTGTGTTTTGACGTGGATCTGCAGAGGTGAATGAGAATCAAGCACCCGCTGCAGACCCTTCAGAAGTCAGGCTCACTCTGTTTAACCCCCCCCCCCCTACCCACTCCCTGGTTCTCCCTGTGCACACACTCTCTCCTCCCTGCCTTGACAAAGAGAAGAAGAAAAACAAGAAAATTCAATAATGCCTTGGAGAGGCAGGATTACCTGAGGAGACGCCCGTGCTGCTACGCCTTGAGTAAAATCTCACGTGCCCTCCTCTCCTTATGCTCCCACCACATCCCTCCCTCTTTTCACTCCTCTCTCCCTTCTACTCCCTAGCCTGGCTAAAGACAGCCCTCAAAAAAAAGAAGCACATCAAAACTCTGCTTTGATGCCATGGCAGGCAATTAACCCCTCGGGTCCAAAATTACAGATTGCCGGGGATGTGACACATTTTAGATGGGTGGGGTGTCAAGTGTTCCTGTGCCCGCTCTGGGGGGTGTGCGGAACTGGGATGGGTGGGTGGGTGTATTGTTTTGTTTGTTTTAAAGCAGGCTACTTCTTTAATGAAGCGATGCCGTGGCAGATTTGAGACAACCCATTTCTGTCAGTTTGAAAAGTAAAGTAGGGTAAACCTCTAGAGAAAGGGCTAGCTTCACCGGAGGAAGTGTGTGCACTCGATTATTTGTACTCCTGCTCACTTCTGATGAACAATGCTGCAATACGGCAGGAACAAAGGAGCCAGGGCTCCTTGCGAATTCTGATTAAGATGTGGGTGTAGCCAAACAATGATGAGGTCTATCTCAATTTCAACTCTGTTTTCGAGTCACCCGCTCTTCTTTTGTTGCTTTGCATAAGAAATAATGAGACTTGGGGTTGGAGCAGCCGCATTGGATGGAGCTGGCAGATAAAGCCCATAGTGTTCCCCTGACTGGTGGAGGTGATAAGGTCCATCACTGAATGCCATGTGCTGGTTTGGCTCCGCGAAACGACCTGCAAAATGACTCTATTTTGAAAAACTTGTCCGTCACGGGGAAGGTGTGTAACAAGCCTTGCCAAGTAATGCAGTAACACCGTGGTGGAGGTGCGACAAGCGCTGCACGGTGTGACAAGAAAGGCCCGAGTGTGAGCTCAGTCATCCAGTGTGTGCCGTGACTGGTGACCCTTGGCAACAGGGGCTGTCTGTCTGATGAAGTGCTGTGGCTGTTGCTGTCCACGCTGCTGACATTAAACACATCAAAACACCTGAGACCTTCCTCGCGTGGCACTCGGCCCCAGCAGTCTGTGCACAGCAGATGAAGCACAGCACCCGCCAAATAAGAAACATAAGGATGAAGATCTACACACCCACACACACGCACAGGCGTATGCACACAATTCTGTTTTTGCTGTATTATTGTTTTCAAACAGGACCTAACACTGCTATCTCTCCCGGTGAACGGTTTGCACCCTTGGGTTTTCCGGAGATTTAGCGATTCCGTCAGTCATGGCAGTGGGCGTCTTCAACTCTGCCTCTCGTACGGCCTCTCTGTGCACTGCCAGACTCTCACTTGCACAATTACCTTAGTTCAAGCAAACATGCAGCGCTCTGATCTCTCAGCAAGAATCACAGCAGTGGGCTACACATCACCAATCTGCAGTTTTTCCTCTACTGACGACAAAAGAGTCATTTCCCCCCCCTCACTGTTGTCTCCCTGGCTTTTTATCCTGCCAGATAAAGGCAAAAGGCTTGTGATCTCCTCAAGACATTGTTTTACTGAGGGCTTTTCTCGCCGCCCTCCCCTGGCAGACAGTGAGATTACACAGTGATTATAGGCAACGCAATATTGTATGACAGCCTCCTCCACGTGAGGGACTTACAATCATGTTTCATTAATTCAGCTTGAATGAAGCCTCATTTCAAGCATTGAGGAGCTTAAGATTTATGTGAAATTAATAACATAACAGATGTCTTCGGAATATCTTATTTCTGGTATAAATAAGGGAAATCAGATTCTTATAAAAATACATTCATGAATAAATAAAAGCTTTAGACAAGCGTTTAACCGGGTTTACAAGGATGGTAACCAGGAGTTCAAGAGCTCCTCATTTACATCATGCATTATCAGCTACCAGAGGGGGTGTCAAGTGAAAGATTTGTATCAAATGGCCTTATTTAACACTGCCTCTCTGCTTTAGTACTGGCAAGTCATGACAAGCATCGTGTTGGTTATTTCAATCGAATGCAATCACCCGGGGATCTTGCTGAAACATGGTTTGCATCAGAGTTTTCCCTTTTTTTTTAATTTTCATGAGTCGCTTTACTTCTCATCTATTCTTTTCTTCTGTAACAAAATGCATTTGTGTTTCAAAACTGTCTCATGCACTTTGTTGAAGCACAGGGAGCTCTACACAAGATAGCCTCAGGCCACAACGGCTGTACTCCCGTTCCCTTCTGTATGCACTGTCTCCGCGTAAACTAAATATGGGGACAAGAGCAACCCGCAACCCGCTGTCTTGTATGGTGCTGCCCTCCCCAGGTACTCCACGAGCGCAGCTCAAACAGAGGCAGCGGGGAGACAGTGTTTCTCTGCTCTTCAAAGAGGAGGAAAAGATAAATCATTCAGGTTGGGCTTTTGTTCCAATATACCACGGAGTTGCGATCACAATCCCTTTTTCCACTCCCTTTGTTTCCCAGAGCAAAGCGTCTGGATGTGACAGTGAATCTGACTCCTTTGGCAGGTTGTTTATGCAGCTCAATCCCTATAATCCCTCAAATTTGAAATGACACCACTGACGTGCTCACTTTTAGAAAAGTGGAGCCGTGAGATCTTTTTTGTGCAAAAGCTGAGCCACATGTCATCTGTGAAATAAAAGTATACACACACAGATACACTGTATATTACCAAAGGCCTCAATATATAGATATATACTGCAGATAAGCTATGTGCTTTCTCAAAGTGTTCAATAAAGGCATAGAGTGACGGAACAATAAGTGCAAGCTCCAAGCTGAAATGTCATTAAAATATGATTAACAGAAGTTCAACTGACAAACTGACAATGATCATTGTTATTTTGGAAGCTATTTGAGTTGAGGCAGATTGCCGTTTACTCTGTAATTAATTTAATCACATTTATTCTGCTCCACTAAGTCAGTTCAAGCATGAATTCAAGTTTTTGTCATCCTCACTGAAGAGGGCCTGTATTTATTCACGCTCTCCATCATAGAAGTGAGCCATGTGTATGTCTTTGTCAGGCGGAGATGCTGAGCTGCCGTCTATGCCAGCCTGCCATCCAGCCTGGTTAAGTCGTTTAAAGGAATACAATACAAACAGAAGAAAAAAAACAATAAAGGAAAATCAGAGTTATTAAATTGGATATTGCAGTAATGCATAATCTAACTTCATCTCAATGAATCCGATGGAAATTCTTTGTTTAGCCAGAGAGAGCTGAGGCACTCTAATAATTGAAAAACCAATTCAAATTTATATGAGCGCCGGGTCGGTGCAAAAGTGGGCGGATGGAAGAATGAGGTGTAGGAGTGCATTAATCTTTATAACATTATTATTTTTTTCTTCATTTCCAGAATAACAATTGTCTGATGTATAATAGGATCAAAGTGAGTTTGCTAATAATGTCTGAAGAAGAAGGGGCTTACAGTGTGTCAGTCAAACACTTTCTAATGGTGTCTAATTCAGTCTGTACTCAGCAACCCTTTGCACTGCTCGCTCTGCTTTACACATCAATGGGCACAGTGGCCCTCCAGCTCCTGCCGAGAACACAGTCGGGCAGAATAAAACACAGCATTGTACTAAACTGCCTTTAATCTATTCACTGTTCGGCTTTGGTTAATGTTCAGCATGTCTGTTTTATAATTACATCCAGACAACAACTAGAACAACTCCTAACATTCACCGTACATTCTTGCTACATCGCACCATCACACCATGGGACTTGTAAAGAGCAGTCTCTTTAAAGAGGCCTTTTTGCCGCCAGCACAAACTCAGTTTTTTCCCCTTTGATTGGCATCCAGATACTTCAGGTCACGGAGGTCAGTCAGGAGATTCGGGGCAGGTGGTGAGGCGAGTGATGGAGCATCAATGTGACATTGTGTTAATTTACTAATAAATAGGGAGAGGGGGGTGACAGGAGGTCCAGACGAGGGGAAGTGCTCCCGCTCGCAGCCCCAGGGGCGATGTGTGGAGACATGGAGCCCCAGCAGCTCTGGCCACTTGCCAGTGTTAACTGTACTTCTCCTGCTCCTCCCTGCTGAGAGAACATCCATCTCCCTCCCCGCCTGACACTCCGTTTATTCCCACATTCATTTGTCATGTCCCCAATCAGCTGGATGAATAGAAGCGCTCTGACCATGATGGATGGTGATTCTAATTAAGACCAAAGAAGAAAAAAAGGCTACGTTGAACTTGAGATGCTATTTCCCCCTTTTCCCCCCCTCCTTCACACTTTCTGTTTATCTAATGCGAGGTTATCCCTCCATCTTTTTTTCCCTAGCTGGTGGTGAGTGGCCTTTACGGTCATTGCCAATCAGCTGTAGGTCATCGGAGAGAGACAGAGCATCGGGATGGGGAGTCAGTGTGGGGACGGGGGGGCCAGCTGCAGTAACTCTGGACCCAGGACGCTTTTGTTTGTTTGTGTGCTGTGTTTAAAACAAAGAGCGCATGGCATTGAGAATTCTATCTGAAGGAACTCCCCTCAGAGATTAGTTATTCAAAGGCATGCAAATGACATTGCCATGTGCTGGTTTACAAGGGGGTTGTGTTCATTTTGGATCTGCTTAATTGCTTCATTTCTAAAATAACTTCTCTGTTGTTTACCAGTACAATAGAGATAAAGGCTGTGAAGCACATTTGATGCATGCTTTTTCTTCTTTTTTTTGCATTGTGTGTGCATTATTTCACTGGTTCGTCTACAATGTGTTTATCAAAAATTCATAGGCTGCTTAAAAAAACAGTATGTGGCCGAGATCATCCTGACAGCAAAATTGCAAACATGTAGAAAAATAATGGAAATTAAAATAAATGAGATGAGACCCATCTTGAACTTCTAAAAATCACCCAAGCATTGTCTGTTCTGCAGACACTAGAGGTTGTAGGTTCATTTAATTCCCATTTGGGCTGATTACCTCTAAATATCATTCCAAAAGAAACTATATAATACTTTAGAGTGCATAGGCAGCATGATTAAATTAGTTTCAAGGAAAAGTCAGTTGTTTTAGCTTTATTTAATTAATAGGGATTTAAAGCGTTATTCCGATATATTATAATTTAATGAATGTATGAGAAACGGATTTTGCAAAGACTCAATTCTGCTCAAGACAGAGCTAGACCTGGAAAACCAGCAGATTGTAGCATCATCAACAGCATCATCTGCCAAAGACAAGCAGTGCCCACCATTCCTTAGATGTTAGTGTAATAAAGAAAAAGAAAAGAAAAAGGGAAGTTGTCTGATAACCTATATTTCTTAGTTCTCATAACTAATAGTTGTGACAAATATTGCTTTCTTCCCTGGCTCACATCGAATTTAGTTACTGCTGTTTGTATTGGTTTTTAGCTGCATATCGTTTTTTTCTCCATAAAAAAAATTATTTAAAAAAAAATGATACATGTAGCAAAAATATTTTACACAGTTGTGTTCTATGTTATATTCTCAGAATTTTTGACCAAATAGGGGGTTATTGCATTTTTACTGCATTTTGCCAACACAACAACCCAACAGCATCCACATGTTCAAATCCATGTGAGATAAAAAAAAAAATAGATATACAGAAGTGAGAGGAAGTATGTACAGACATTGCCATTATGCATGAGGTTACATGTGAACGTGATATTCGGCATAATCCATTGCAGGAAGCCCGGCAGCACTTGTGTCCAAGAGAGTTAATCACCTTGGTTAGGTGCAGCAAGGCCGGATAGAATTACAAGGAAGCAGCATATCTGTGGGAGTAAGCCATGCGTGACATGCCTGCACTCCTTTAAACATGCAATGCCAGCAGGGGCCTCAGCATTTCTGAATCATTGAAAAGAATCAATTATTGTAAATGCAACAGGGGCAGTCAAGCATGTAAGATTTAACATATCTTCACAGTTCAGTTTGGGGAGCCCGGAGCAGCATTTGGACTATCTATTGTGAGATTCTGTATGGTAGCCAACATTATTCTAAACTAATTCAACCGGAATTCATGGCACATTCGTAACCCTAAAGGATCCTGGATAAATCTGTAATGCATCTTTTGTGAGAAACATATAATATAAGCCGGCCAAGGGAGTCCGAATTTTAGCACTTCAGTCAAAATAAACCACATAACACCACTGAATATTTATGATACCTTGATAGCACATTTACTCTCAACAGCAAATGGGTTTTGAATCATTTTTTATATTGTGAGAGGCAGTAGTTATATTCTTACCGACCCCAGAGGGAAGTAGTATGAGACTAGTTGCGGTTGTCAAGCCTTTCCCTAAGCCTTTCAAAATAACCCCAATATTGCCCAAATATTCTTATTATGTACATCACATAACCTGATTTACTTCCAATCAGCCCAGAAGCCTTACTTCAGCTTTATATCAGCAGTAACATGCCTAATCCCATGTTAAATGGAATAACACATAGTCAAAGGACAAAGTAAACATCATCCCGTGGTCAAGGACTAAATCCCTTTTCCATGTCCGGCCTAAGTGGACAAGCGATGTTATTTATTGTGAAACAAGGCGGGGACAAGGATCAGAGCTCCTCTTTGGGCGCCATCTGAGGGCCGAACCACTGTTTTCGTATCATATCCTAGTGTATACAAGCTGTAAACCCGCGTTGGTATGGCCTTGGCCCTTTGTTAACACTTGTATATTGGTCCTTTCCTTGATCAGACATACTCACAAATATTGATCGCGGCAAATTTCGGACATTGTCCCCATTGCCAAAACAGTAACCTTGACAAAAAATGAGGGGTAATGCAGGAGAGGATTGCCTGTCTAGCTCTGTGTTGTGGAATGACACCCACACACACACATACACCCTTCTCTTCCTCACTGGCTGTGTAGGCTTATGCTGGCTGTTCTTGTTTGAGGGACATTGCTTGATCATTCATTATTAGCTCACATCTGTCAAACCAAACAATGAATAGACTGCGCAGAATTGATGACTATATAGAAGTGCATATGAGCAAAAAGACTTTCATTTAGTGCCCTACTCTCCATGTAGGAGGTGACAGCCATGATGGATATGACACTACACACCAGATTTATCTTGGAAATGGAATAATTATGCATTTAATGCATGACTGGTGGTCTGCATTTATACTGATAGCTAACAGGGCAGGCAGCAGGATAAGCAGAAGGGGTTGGACAGTCAAATCCCTGAGGCCTTATAGCCTTGGGTCCCATTGGAAATCTTTAACTAGTGGAAAATACATTTTCTTGGTCAAGGTTAAGATACACGTCTACATATACCAAGTGACACCCTGACAGAGTCACCTCCACAGGGACGGTCAGCTCATTGCAAGGTGACCTTAGCACAGCTAATGGTGACTAATACCCTGTAGAGGGAAGGAAAGGGTCATAACACACCACACCACTTTACAGGAGAAACGACACAGAGACAACGGCGAACACCAATCAATATGTTGCATTGCAAATTCCTCCATCTTTCTTTGTTCCTCTCTACAAGATCGGACAGAGAGGCACATAATGTAGAAATAATGTAGATTTCCATCCAATCTCCTGTGAAGGCAGAACATAAACACCTTGCATGTAAATGCTCACTGTTTCAGGAGAACGAGTTTCCATTACAAGTTCTCAGTTTGGCTGCTCTGCTCAGGGAACTGAACAAACAGCTTTACAAGCAGCGCTGCCTTTATAATTGAATGTGCATTTCCCAGACATCAAAATGATCTGAATGGGGCGGTGGAGGCCTTTCTCTTCATTTTGCCTCAGCCGAACTTCACACAGGGTTCCTCTCCTCATACCGTGGGGGGAGAACGGAATCCATCAGTGGTGTCGCTGAGTGTTTTGTGTAACACTAGACAAATAATCCCTCCTTCTCAGGGGCATGAATGTATTTTTACAGGTATCCGTCATCCAAGTGTCAATCCATGCCGGCAGATTTCACACGCCACTGGCACCACCTCACCTCCGCCTGCTCGCTTCCTGATTGCATAAATACTCCTGGTGACACAGTGGACTGCATCCAATTCCACAGCCGCTCAGACATCTCAGGCAAGTACATGCACAAGGTGGGAGGCAGAGGGGGGAGGGCGGAGAAAACTAAACATTAAGTAATAAGCACAGAGAGCCAGTTAAGGACAGGGTGAGGCTTTCATCTGCAAGACTGGCTTCTCAACTCCTGAACCTTGTGTGTGTGTGTGTGTGTGTGTGTGTGTGTGTGTGTGTGTGTGTGTGTGTGTGTGTGTGTGTGTGTGTGTGTGTGTGTGTGTGTGTGGTGTGTGTGTGTGTGTGTGTAATGTGAGCATCATGAGCATATAAATGAGAGAGGAGAAATGTGTCATTTGGGAAAAGGGTCATCAGTGTGCTAGCTAAATACCCTGCACCTCAAAGACAGCTACTCTGTAGTCTGTGATTAAAGTAATTGTGGTCATTAGCCATGCATTTGTTTAATAATAAATTCCCACCGGCTTAGAACGATCACGCTGTTGTGTTTGAGGCCTTTAGAAAAGCCACAAATCCACCCTGGCGCTAAGCTATGTACAACAAATGTTACAATGCCAAATTCCAGGTACAGGATGATGAACAGCAGCTGAATGGGAGAACGGGTTCAAATCCATCTGGCAGCTTCCTATTCACTTCTACTCCTGTGGTTTTTGGAAGTACGCGGCGGTGGCACGCTGTCGTAGCCTTTGATCAGCTGATGGAGACAATGAAGCTCTCCTCAGCCCCATGGCATGAGGGTTTTTACCTGCTGCTAAGTCAGGTATCACAGCCAGGGACCGAGCACCTTAAAGAGGCTTTAACCCTCCTCTGGATCAGCCTGACATGATTCATGTGGGCTGGGTGAGGATTTGAGTCCCTGCTGTGGCACAGCGTCTTTCAAGTCAGGCTGTTTATGAGAATATGGAGATGGGTTTTGCGTGCTCGTGGGTGTTCCTTAAAGCAGCGATACGACCTCAGGCTGGGCTTGATCCCTGACGACTCAGAATCTACCTCTCGATGAATCTCTTGTAGCACACTTAATACCCAAAAGAACATGGTGCACGAGGCCCCTCATCTTGGTAACAGAAAGGAATTTGAGAGCAGATTAATAATATGAACAGTAATATTCCCCCGGCGGCATCTGCATGCGCCAGGGATTACAGGGCTCTGGGGTGATTACCGACAGGGGAAGAGGGGTTACAAGTCCAAAAAACTTTTCATTTTCACCCAGGGCACAAGAGCACACACCGAGCAATACATATAAACACATAATAATAATATTGGTGTGCATGTCCGCATAAACGGGCCTCTTTATGTTCATCACGGCAATATTTATTTCATCAGTTCTGTGTCATGATGCATGGATCACATTTTCTTTCATATTAACCCAGTGCCTCGTATCTGTTTGTGTCTTTTATCTATTATTTTGAGATGATAGAAGATGAATTCTGCATTCCTGCATGCATACACATACTGTAGATTAGAAATGTTATATAATAGTGCAATGCCCATTCTAAATTCTAGTCTGATTGTAATGGGCTGTTTGATTGGCCTGTGGAAATGCTGGTAGCTGTTTTTTTTCTAAAATTGTAAAAGTAACCTGCAGATGCTGTGCAAGTAAAGACTAGCAGTAGGACTCAGTCCACAAAAATCTGAAGCTGCTGTTGTCTTGATGTGTCTATCCAAAGTTTGGTGAAGCTCCACACATTACGCAGAACCCCAAACTAGAGAATATGGTTTTAATGTCGTGTCTTGATCAACAACGTCACTTATGTCTATGAGTACCAGCTGATGTAGTTACAGAGCCTGTTCACCTGTTTATGCTAAGTTTATTAATATTGAACATATCATGTGTCTTAATCTGACCAAATAAGACAAATGGTTCTACAGACACACAGACGTTTAGTAGGTAGAATAACATACTACGAGATGGACTGCTTGGGACTATTGAGCTACATGTCATACCAGGCTACAGGTCAAAAGACTTCTGTCAAATGCACAGAAAAATGGAAAAAGGAATCAATTAATCTTTCTTTTTAACTAAATTGAAGGTTTAGACTCATCAAGTAACAAACACACTCACACATATATATATAAAATGCCTAAACTCTTAATTTAACCTTTGGTAGTTTAACTTTTGTTCCATCCATTTAATTCCCTGAACTTGAAATGAACTGAACTTAATTTTTTTTAAAGAAACTGGGAAATAGGGCTGTTTAAAAGTTCTAAAAACTTCAGGCCGGTAGTGTACCATGAGGCCTATTGTTAATAACATGAAGAAGCCAAAAGTGCGTATACCTTTACAGTAGCCACCTTTTGTGATTATTTAATCTTTTTTTTCTCCTTTAATGTTTGAGTACACTATTAGTTTAGTGAATTAGGAAAGGAAGCATACAAGGTGAAGGGTGGCACAGCTAATCTCCCACAGGACTGCATCGGAGACCCCTCAGGGCTCTGTGTCCGGCCCAATGTAGATACCAGTTTCCAGTGAGGCATGAGGACCTGCCAGGCTTAAGGCCCCACTCACTCTAAGCCTCATTATTCCCCCTGCCACCAGGCCGACGCCAGGCCACGCGTGCAAAGCAAGCCAAGGAAATCGCCTTCAGGACCTGTCTTATGATAGAAGACTCAGCAATTTCCGCAGCACCTTTCGCGTGAGGATAACACACGGTCCACTTGGGCCATGTGCAACCAATAAGTCCGCCTAATGAAGGCCAGGCCCGCAGACAAAGGGGGGGCAAAAGAGAGGGCTGAAACGGGCCTCTCATGTCTGAAATTATTCGGGGGAAAGTAGTCTGACACGCTGTTCTGCTGCGAGGTGGTGGCGTGAAAGAAAAGAAACAACACTGTTTCCATTTAGACCTAAGTTGGAATCACAGGGCGCCAGAGATTGCACACATTTGTGAGGGGGAAAAAACAGCAGAATATTCCCCTTCTTTAGACTGTGGTGTTGACTTTGTAGATTCCACAGGGTCTCGGGGATTGAGCAGAGGAAGGAAGGCAAGGGGCTCTGCAGTACACCGGCATGCAGAGTCTGAGTTTGTCAGCAGCTCATAAGCCTGAAGTTCAAAGAGCAGTTTGATAGAAAAGCTGTCTTGGCAGTGGTTTCCTCCCGCGTGTTTGCCTGCAGACTGCTTCCGTCCAACTGCACCCAGTAGTCATCAATTAGAAAACTGAAGGGTGCCGTCCGCACACAAGCACAGCCATTATTTGGATGTGAGTCGAGCAGACAGTAATGCTGAAAAGAGTTCAGGCCTGCAATCATACGGGACCAATAAACAGCAATGTAACATGACAGGTGCGTTTACTAGACTTCTACATTCTTTGTTGGGTTTGTTTGAACTTACTCAGCAAAACAGTTTCACTTGCAAATCCCCCATAGTATTTCGCATACAGACACAAAATAGAAATTACTTATGTTTTCCCAGCAACAGATGATTAAATTAAATGTACCGTGGCCAAGACGTCTCACACAACCGCATTAGCGGGAAACACTAATGCAAAAGCCACCACATGAATGCAAATGTGACAACACAAATACAAAGGCCACAACACAACTAATAAAAGCCACACAATGGAAACTCAACCGAACTGAGTGACAATAGATGTTGACAATGAAACATGCAATTATGAAATATGTGATTGACAAATGAGCAATGTTCTTTATAGTCTTTATAATTTCATTTCTAGGCACTTTGCCATCAAACCTTTGGATATTATGAAGGTACTTGTGCTGTGAAATTAGCATTAATGCAAATTAATAGCATTTATGCTAACTTCGTGTTAGGCTAAAAACATGGTGTAAATGATGCAGTTTTGAGTTGAATTGGAATGTCGGAGCTTACAGACACTTGGATCAAACCACCCGAGCAGTACGGAGGCATTTTCTGTTTGTTTTTTTCTACGTTTGAAGAATCAGTCGCCATTGACTTCAATTGTATTGGATTTGGCTGCAACGCTGTTTACCCCTGAAACTCCAAAAGTGTTTTGTGGACTCAAACACTTCCCCCACTCAATATATAATAAATATTCTCACATTGATGAATTTGAATTGGATTTTGAACATGACTAGAAAGACAGCATCAGACTTTGCTCATTGTGTGAATAAGCAATTAAATTTAAAGGCTTGTGATATGTCCGTGTGTGTTCTCTACTTGTTTCTGCTGCCCACAAGTGGTCAAAGATTCGGTTACTGCAGGTTTAAGGTGGAATATTAGTCACATTTACAAAAATCCAAACGTGCATTGGAAAATAACTAACATCTTTTTTATCATGGTATGATATAGAGACAAGGGCCTGAATCTCTCTTTGTGTCACACAACAGAATTCCAAGTTTGCAACAGAAATGTGATGAATTAAAAAAATCTATTAAAGGTAAATGTTGCTCAGCCTTTTCACCAAAATATCCCTTTAAGTCTTGTGTGGGGGAAATTCATAAAGCTTGAGATGTATTATTACTGGAAATAATTACTTTGCACACGGCGGCCTGCACCTGCGGAGGGTGACCTGTGTGACAATTCAATGCAACACCTCTCCAGAGCTTGGAGGAATTTGTTTCCATCTCCCGCTGGCCGTCTAAATCACCACTGTGCAAAGAGAGTTCACTGTCACTGCTCACGTTTCAGAAGTGGAGCTTTAAAAAGGATTGTGTTGCAGCCCAGTAACTGTCTTCATGAGTAGGAAAAAAGGGATTTAGGCGAATTCAGACAGACTTCTTGATCAAAACAGCACTGGTTACACTTTACTCCCCTGCCCCAGTTTTTTGGGGGGATCATTTGTGCACTGAGATAACAATAACCACCCAACGGAGTAAAGCTTTTACAATATGTCATAATATATCAATCACAGCTGGCTATGTGAAATGATGACAGGATTAGCATTTAGGACACATCATAGCAAACCATCTGTTACAGCTCTGTATCTTCTTTAATCCCTTGATCTTCTTTTGACAAGTTACATATCTGCAATGAGATACACAGATAAAAAAAGAAAATACTGATTATAAAATAAAATAAAATGAGAAATCATCAGTTGTATTTTGTTAAACATCTGACCAGAAAAACTGCTTTCAACATTAGCTACAACAAAGAAAAGCCTGACTTTCTTATTCCTGGTAGTTTTAATAACAGTAGTTTTGGGATTAGAAGCGATGTGAATGGAAACTGAGAGTAACAGTGAAAGGGAGTGATACAAGTGCAGGAGATGCTGTAGAAAATCGATAACCCGTCGCATTTACATCGCTTTGATCATGTAGTACGGCAGGAGCGGGAGATTAAGCAATACAGATTCTGCCTGACAGGCCGATCATTAACACTAGTTTGCAATCTGCCCAAGCATCCACTCATCCCGTCTAACAACCTCAGGAAAGACAAGTGTTCTACATAAGTGAATTTAGGAGGGCACGTGTAAGACAGTGGCTGTAACAGACCAAACAGCGAGCTAGGTGAGTGTTGTCGGTGTAAATCATCGTCTAGAGGCACTTTGCTGTAAAAAGAGGCGAAGGTGTAGATCGAATGCTGCGATTTCTCTTGAAAGAATAATCCTCACATGCTGTCGATGATGACAGATGGAATTTGGCTCAACAGCAGCAACCATAACAAAAGGGTGAACTTTGCCCCTTGTCTCTGCAGCCAAAGGTCTCAGTGTTCACCCACTTTTCTCCAATCCAGTCAAGGGTCATTCTGCTTAAATGATTACACCCACTGATCCAAGGACAAAAGTACTATTTCATATGTCACTCATATTCACAATGATCTACATAGGATTTTTCTGGCTACGCTCTAACAACACACATGCACGAAATACAGTAAAAATAGAATAAATCACTTCTGAATGAGGCCCATGTGTGGAAAACACTGCCGCTGATACATTAGAAAGATTTGAATAAAATGATGGTGGATTATACTTTGACATCAGCTCCTATATTATTGTGCGTTTGAGGGGAAAACACCTGCCCTCTATCCCAATAGGATCAGCAGATTAATCTTGGTAAGACGTAAGACACACACAGATGGTCAGACAGGAAAAATTAGAAAAATATGCAATATGAATACATTTGTCTTGCATAATATCAAATATGATTCATCTATCACGTAGATAATGGCTTGATGCATTGGTGTACTTAGCAAAGAGACAAAGTTAATTTCTTATAGGCCACATATTCCGACCAAGATCCCCAGTAATAAAAATGATTCTTCGGGGAATATTATATAAATTAAATGTAAGCCATCTATCTGGTTTGCATAGTAATGGCACTGGGCGACCTAGTGCTTTGATTCATTTCTGTAGTCACATTTCAATGCTGCAAACACAATGCACTCAGGAAGATATGTTGCCACCTGCCAAGTGTTATACAGTATATTATTTTATACAGTGATAAATACACCCTGATGGAAAAATCAAACAGAGACCGGGAGATTACTCGTCTTTTGCTGCTTGTTTTAGAGTGGTTTTATTTTTTCGAAGCAAAGGAGCCTGAAAGGTGATACAGTGATCTGGAGCGGCACGATCACTGCTCCCCAAAGGCCGCTGGGCCTCAGCTTCCTGACAAAGGTCTTTTTCAATATCCTGCAAACACGGACGGCGGCGGCGTGCGTGCAATCCGGTACTTAAAACACAAGGGGGGCCTATAAGATGCAGGCCAGGCCGTACACTAGGGGACTCAGATCACAGGTATAGAGGCAATAGGAGGAGGCACAGCTTCCGTATTAGCAGAATAACGGCTCATACATCGACACATCCCCCCTGACTCATGACACAACAAACCTGTTTTCATGCAGCGGAGGCTAGACACTGAACAAACCATTAAGTTCTTTTCATTTTTGTGAGGAAATGGGGGTGTTTTTTTGTTGGAAATCCAGTACTTTGGAGAACTTCAACACACTCACCTTAGGGCAAAAAGTTTTGGAGGCCAAGAATAAGTAGTCATGCCACCTTCTTTGCAAACAATCCAAAATCAATACCTACAAATATGCCATTCTTTTATTTTGTTTTCTGGCAGTAAAACCGACCTATTTCTATTGGACTAGCCTTGATATCAGAGGTTTATAAAGGATAATCAGACTGGTGGGTTTCTAGGAAGCCAGTGGGGGACTTGCCAGAGGAGGAAAAATAAAACTGAAATCCAACTCTCTCTCACTAACAAGGTGACACGGGGTCAAAACAAAAAGAAAAGAAACCGTTTATTAAATCACGCTCCCTCACCTTTGGAGGTGACACCAAGCTTGTTATTGACAGAGTAAAGGAAATTCACTTTTGTTCGGAATTTGTGACAGTGGGCTCAAACCATAATAAAGAGTGACCTGTTGAGCTTTAAAAGGCATTTCTGTTATCTTCGAGGAAGCAGGTCTGGTAAGGTGACTGTGGTGATTTGTTTGAGCGGCTTCAAATGTGACAGATTTTTCACGGTTGGAGATGTAAGAGGAGAAAAAGATGAAATCCAGCTGT
Source organism: Limanda limanda (assembly GCF_963576545.1). Taxonomy (NCBI): domain Eukaryota; kingdom Metazoa; phylum Chordata; class Actinopteri; order Pleuronectiformes; family Pleuronectidae; genus Limanda; species Limanda limanda. The sequence goes on from NC_083638.1 coordinate 14,269,824, forward strand.
TGAAATTCGCTGTTTTATGTAAAGTAGGCACGCAGAAAGATACACATCAAATCAAATTAAGTCTGTCTGTGAGCTGTAATCGGATTAAAGCTGCCTACCTGGGTGTATTACTCTTTCTCTAAAGAACCCTGAGGGACAACTCACTCCAGGCCTCATCTGACTGGTGGATGGTGTTTATGACAGTGAAAGACTTTGATTTGAATCTGTTCTCGTCTTTCAGATGAAGACGCTGCTTGGCAGAGAAATGTGTCAAAAGGAGGGAAGGCAGTTTTAAAGCTGGAGAACACCGGGGTGCTGCCAGACCTGGCCGATTTCTTCTTTTAATGAATGAAAGGGAATGATAGTGAATCTGATTTCCCAAAGGGTCTCTGTTGTTTTGGAAACACTTCTCATTCTCTTTTAATGGACTATTACTTATTATTACTTATCTTCTAATTGTTTTTTTTTTATTTTTAATTACACTCCAAGGGGGCAAAAACACAATTAGCATAAGAAAACTGGTGTTAATGTAGGAACTATGGCTGTGGTGGGACTCCAGGATTATCAGCCAAAATATGTTCAGATGAATTGTCCCAGTGAAGGATGAACAGTGGAGTTAAGTGCTGATTATCACAGGGTTCACTAATACTGAAGTCAAACAGAAGTTTCCAAAGCCAACACGTGCAAACAACATGTACCAAGTTACTCTACAAACATCTGTCTGCCTCTATTTGGCTCACACATTTCAAAAATTGTTCAATTCATTCGCTTCACACTTGGCACGTGTGTTTTCTCAAGGGCCCAGGGACCTGCAGTGTCAAATTTTGACATGCGATACATTCTCTATCAACAAACAGCCATTCAACATGCAATATATGTTAAGTGAATCCTTCATATATATATACAAAACACATACATGAACAGTAATAAAGCAATATTCGTTTAATTTAATGAAAAAAATCTTCATTGCAGATTAACCAGTTAGGATTAAAACAAAGACTGTTCATAAAAAGCTCAGCACACAACGTCCAGCGAACAAACAATAAAAAGGAACAGTATTTTTATAGAGACGCGTGAAGACGACTCAATAATGAAGAGGAATAATTCTGAAGTAGCTCCAGAGCATTAACACGGGACAAGAGAACAGTCCTTTCCAAACAGGCTTGTTGAGGACAGGCACTGTAGTAATAGCTAATCTGCCGCTCAGGTCTCAGAACCATGTCGGCAGCACCTGACAGACGGCTGCGTTTCAACCATAGACTGTGGTTTCAACCCACCTTTCATTCACTTGCATCATGCAGTATTTCACTTTCAGCCAACAATCCAAGTAGCAATGTTGTTTGACTTATCAAGGCTATCCATTTACTGCGAGGGGCGACCCAGATCGACGCTAAAAAATGCATCCCCCCACGTCAGCCTGTACGCACAATGAGCAAGAACCACGGCGCTCCAAAAATACCACTTTGAATATTTCAGAATTACTAAAAGCAATCCAAGGTAGACATGCATATTTCATGTGCGTGTCCTCATACCTCAGGATATCTTTGAGAGTAATTTGTCTCTGATGTGAGAAAGGCATCAATATTTGAATTTCTTAAAAGGTCACACACACACAAGCTGATAATGTCTCCATCAGGATACAACAGGATTAACAAACAAGCTGTTTAGTTGTCCTGGGTTCGTTGTGATGAAGACAACTCGCAGCTCACATTAAACCTGAGAGTTCTGAGGACGTGGGAAAAGTATGCAGGGAAATCTCAAGATAACATATGCTGTATTACAGGGACTTTTGAAGTCTCTCAGATACTTAAATATGAATGGATTTGGACCTGAACATACACGAAACAAAGCAGAAATGAAGTATAAGAAGAACACACAATGAAACCAGGCTCAAAGTGAAACAGAGATAGACTGCGAGAGGAGAAAAGAAAGAGAATCCTTCTGCTGAGAGAACAAACAGTGGAGCGCTGCAGTCAGGTCAGCCCTCCCCTTCTCGTGCTTCTTTCCATCTGCTGTTGCCAGCCTCTGCCACCGAGCGGTGCCGAGACCGCTGTCTTGGAGTGAGGCAGGGCCAGCCCCGTGTCCTATAAACACACACAAATCATTTACATGCTGTACTCATCAAAGGCAACTCTTCCTCATCCCCGCCGAGATTTGCCGCCGATCCGAGCTTCCAATATTGCATCTCAGAGCGCCGCGGCTAACCTTTGCGACTGCCAAGAATGTGATTAATTTTTTAAATACAGCTGTTGACCTATTATTGAGATGGAGAGGAGCCACGAGAGACACTCATCTCCTCTCCCCTGTATAATGGAATGCATTATTGCATCAGTGTTTACAAGGCGCGCTAAAAGAGAAACAGAATGAGGGAGAAAGCGTTAAATAAAGCAATTCGGCTAATGTCGCTTTGGGCCTCGCACTCGCACACAATGTCAATCAAAAGTCAGGAGTCTTTGATTCGCTGCAGTCGGCGCTGGCAGCTGCATCTGAGAGAAGAGTGGCGACACAATGTGGAACAATAATTATCCTGCAGTGTTAAAGTCCTCCAGTGTCTTGGTGCATTCATAAATAAAACATGCTCAAGATAATGGATTTATGTTCAATAATTCATCATCGGAATGTTTCAAATCGAGTGATATAATATGTGTCACAGTAGTAACACAGTGCTTAGCCAAATTAAGTTATCTTGAAACAGATTTATTGACAGAGCTGTTGCTGCATTCATTTACTCAGCCATTGCTTAATTACTCCTGCACAGAACATAAAACAAACAATGCCAATGGACTGATTTGAAACCATCTGTGTCAGAATTAACTGCAGAGCCGTGCTAACTACGCACTGCAAGCCTGAACCAAACACCGGTGCACAATACACACCGAGCACTATGAGCAGCTCCCGAGTTGGACTGGGATGAGGCCACTGCGGGGACGGTGATATTTGTCATTCATGACCCTGGTGCCAGGCAGCCATACGGGCAGTTTGGTTTGATGACCCATCAGAGGATCTGCCTGGGTCCCTCGCAAGAGCCAGAGGACCAGGGTGAGGGGAGAGGGCGACATCCAGGGCTGCGGTCTGTTCAGCTGGACCGGGGTCAATCAAGTGGGCCTGAAGACGCCGAGCCAGCTGGAGAGCCATGATACGACTGGCCTGCACATCCAGAACGTCCTGTTCCCAGTCGCACGAGGAGGCCACGCTGGCGTGCTGCAGGAAGCCACTCACTGTCATAATTAATTATGTGAGTTTGTCGGACCAGCGTGAGCATATTGTAGCTTCGAGTTTGTAACACATGCAGAAATCCAGCATTTAAAGTAAAGAGGTAATAGTTGATTATGAAGATGCATGATTATGTCGGGGTGTAGATGTTGAAGTACAAATCAGTTGTTCTGGTGTAAAGTATCTGATCAAACCATGATTGTGTTTAAATCATCCACCTCAGCAACAAACAAATACAAATGTAAGCGATGCACCTGCAATCAACCGCAGCGAGACACATTTTTTAAAACAGTATTTCATTAAAACACACACACACACACATTGAGAGCTGTTCCATTCTAGACAAACCTTGAGTATTCAACAGGGGCACAAAAAAAAAGAAAACAATTTACATGCAAATCAAATCTTATCATCTCAATCTCTTTATGCCACTTTCATCTGCAAAATTGCATTCATATGCACAGAGCCGTTCAATTACTGTAGCTGTGGCTCAACTTTTCACATCTCAGCGTTTTTCTATTTAGAGAGGCAGGCCCATGTACATTTATTAGGTAGCCATTCTGTTCCCCGGCTCTGCGCGGGATCACTGCGAGTGTGTCAGTTAGAGGAGATGGCAGCAAGTATCAGTGCATGAAATAAAGCTCCTGCTCCAAAGTGACAGGCCCTGGATATTGTTGGCAAATGGATGTTAAATTCACTCTGCAAGCACCAGCAGCAGCAGCCCCGGCTATGAAAAATTAACTGTACTCTAGCTAAAGGGAAAGGAAATTGCTTTGCTAGATAATACCACAAAATCCTGTTTGTGAGCTATCCATCTGTCAGATCTCTTTGCGAAAAAAGTCCTTCAGCTCTCTCTATTAAAGAGTCCACTCCCATATGCTGCTCAGAGTAAACCAGCGTAACAGTGGAAGACACGTCAAAGAGAGTTAGAGTAAATCCTAAATCTATGCCGCCTCAGTGAAGAAGACCGGCTCCGAGGGCCTTAAGAGCAGACAAAGATGCAGGGCTTCTGTCAGCCACCAGAGGGCAGCGAGACTCATGGCTCCATGCTGCTGCAGCCTCAGCCAGCTCACTCTGAACATCCATCCATTATCTTTACCACTTATCCCCTGATATGGCTGGAGTCAATCCCAAATGACAGTGTTCGAGGCACAGTGTAAACCCAGGACTCTTTACAGTGTGTTTAAAATGTGTCTCTATAGTTCAGCAGCTGTGAGTCACTAGTGTTGCTCTGAATTTCTGTCAGGAACCAGGGAGCGGTTTCACAGAAACCCCAGTTGGGATGAGTCAGTGACCTGCAACAGGGTTTCATGCAGCTGGTGATAATCAGTTCACAGCAACATAACATATCTGCTCAGCTACATAGTGAGAGTGGAAAAACATGTTTGAAACATACTTAAGACATCTGTTTAACATAAGTATAATTTAAAATGAATAATAGATGGGTTAAGTTAACCAATGGAAATATTTCTAAAAGTCCAACTTCCTTTGCACTGGGATTATTTTGTATCTGTAAATATTTAATCTGAAAAATATTTATGCCTCTGAACACATCTTCCACAGTGAGACCTTCTCTTTTTCAAGCACATAAGAAGAAGTCAAATTCTTTTCAGTTTTCATGAGGTTTGAAATTCGGAGTTACTTATTTAATAATTAGCCGAATATATATATATATAGATTATGGTGAAAAAACTCACAATGAATTCGGGATAAATCAGTGATACTGCATTTTCACGTCCTGCCACTAGGTGTCACCATAGCACCTCAAATGTCGCCTATCCTGCCTGCCGCTGGGTGTCGCTGTATTACTGGTCAAGTGAAACAACAGATGATAACTACATGAAAAATGTGGATTTGTATTCGTAGGAAATAGGAAAGAGAAATAGTTTTTCACTTTTCCACTTTTATTGCATCGTTGGAAAAGAAGATGGAGCATGAGTGGTGAATTATGAGCAATATCAGTTTCTATTATTAATTTAATTTGTATTATTATTCAACAAAATGAGGCAAATATTATTTTGATCATAAGGACCATGGTGCCTGCAGGAGGGGCGGGGACTGATAACACGTGTGTGGTATAGGCTAATAAAGGGTGAGGTAGGGACAATGAAATAAACAAATGTCGATATATACAGACAACACCCTCTTATTATTATGAAGTAATGTACAAACAGGAGTGTGCACATGACGCAAAAAACAGATCATATGTTTTCAGTATCTGTGAGTGATGGGGGCGGTTTTTAATTAAACATTGCACATTTTATTGTATAATGTGCAAAACGTAACAATAACAAGTAGTGTTGCATACTGCACCCCACTTTCCTTGTGTGTGTTACAGTAGATTACAGAACAGTACAGTCTAGTATCTGGGGGCTATGGCACAAATTGGCTGCTATACAATAAATCCGCAAAAACAGACTTCACACCAATGGTGACAAGAAGCCCTTAAACTAAATAATAAACTCTGTAACGAAATGGTGACATGTTGGACAACTGTTGAGGCTTTTGGAAAGTGAAGAGGACGCTGCAGATTTGATGTAGATCCTCATCTGTCATGTCCGCTCATGTATAATCCTCAAACGTCCCGCTGCGGACTCTCCCTTCATCCACCCGGGCTGTTTCCAGTAAAAACAAGGGAGACAGAGAGGAATCCGACCATAGGAGTGCGCATGAACTTATTCCTGTCTGTGGCCTCCTCTCTCTCCCCCCCTCCACCCCTCCACCGCTCCACCCGCTCCTCTCTCCCAACCTGGAGACTGCGCAGAATACACCGGGGGCAGAAAAAAAGTGCCTGTGCAAGCAGAACTGAGAAAGTTCATAGATCGGAGGTGCAGGATGTCCCGTTAAGAGGAAGAAGGGAAAAAAGGAGCAGAGGCACCACGGGCTGACCCGCTGGAAGGATCGTGCACGACATTTACCCGCACTGCAGATACACTTCACCTGGGAAAATGGGGTTCCCGACGATATATGGTTGTCGTCTGGTCGTTGTCAAATTGTTTTTGCTTCAGTTTATCGTCTTTCAAGCGACGTATTCTGCCCCTTCGCCTATCATCAAGTTTCCTGGAGACGATACTACCCCCACAACAGACAAAGAAACTGCTCTGGTAAGTTTATTGTTTTTTTCCCAGAAACTTTGTCTAAGTGGGTCAGTCATGTGAATGCACAGTTTTGTACAGTATTGCCAGGGAATAGTTTGTAGCCTACATCATTTATTTATTTAGTCATGTGTGTTGGACTAACCAAGTAGAAATACTTATTCTGAGAGTTAAATCCTTCTCATATATATATTTTTTTTTCTCTCTCTTTTAGCACTATCTGAATAAGTTCTATGGATGCCCAGAAGACAGATGTAACCTCGTGGTGCTCAAGGACACGCTGAAGAAAATGCAGAAGTTCTTCTCTCTGCAAGAAACCGGAGAGATTGATGCCCAAACGGTAGAGATCATGAAGAAGCCTCGCTGTGGTGTCCCAGATGTGGCCAATTACAACTTCTTCCACAGGAAACCCATGTGGCAGAAGAACGACATCACCTACAGGTCAGGAAAACAACACTACCTTCTAATTTCTAAAGAGTCATTGTGATTATCCGGGAGTTGTTCAAGTGAGTTGATCCTGCAAAGGAGCATTTAGTGATGGGAGTGGGTCCCAGTTTATTATGAATCTGAATTATTGTGCTCCACCAATCACATCATGCATGTTTCTAAGAGTATGGCCCATATATAAGGTAAAAGCATCACAAATGGGCCCAGTGCTATAGATGCATTGCATGTATAACATCAGGATATGATGTCACAGAAAGGTAAAATAACTTGACTCCACCCAACTGCACTGCATAAATTAAACTATTAATATTGAGGCCGACTATTTACAATATGTCATGTCCGTGATAAAACCAAAAATATTTTAGTTTGAAATTATTTTCCAGAGCACAAAAGTGGAAATTCAAGTTAAGAGTCTGTTTTCTCTGAGAAATGGACCACAGCTTGGCCCCGCCTGACACCCCCCCCCCCCCTCTCCTCAGCCCCCAGTCCACCCCACCCCCATCTGCACGGCGGTGGAGCGCTTGCACTTTGTTTCTTGCTAACACTCCGCATTCCTACACAGTGTGTGTCAGGTCTTTTGTTTTTGCTCCGTTTGAGGTTTTACAACAATGTGGAGAGTGGGGTTTATTTATATCAGTGGGTTTTCTGAGTGTGGCCTGATCATTCCAACCAGTCTGCCCCTGTGCTTGGACGGAAGACTGCAAGCCAAACACAACAACAACTCAAGGATCACTGACTGTTTTATAGGCCACGGACTGCGTAGACAGGCATGTAACAGGGTTTGCGGTCGAACATTGTTTCAGGAAGCATTTTCTCCAGATGATTCATAAGCTGTTACTGGGTTGTTTTCCACCATCTCAAGTAGGGAAGGAGATCTAGTGAAACGTCTAGGTACCTTTCAAAATGTCACACTGACTTTTGAGTGTTTTTCCATTTGTTAATTCCTTATCTTGACATTTTCTGTTCCATAGAATTCTGGGATACTCTGTTGATCTGGATGAAGAGGTCATAAATGATGCTTTCCTCAGAGCCTTCAAAGTGTGGAGCGACGTCACCCCACTCGTATTCACCCGCCTCATGGACGGAGAGGCTGACATCATGATTAATTTTGGCCGCAACGGTATGCTACGTGGACAGACCCGTGACTACATAGAGACCTGAGATATTTTGCAAAAGGCCACACATTTAAAAGTTACAAAAATGTTAAGAAACATTAACTTGTTATATAGCAAAAACAACTTCATAAGCCCATATGCTGTTCTTAATGAAGCCTTTAGTTGGACATAGGAGTGATATACCAAGATGACAAGTATAAGATTTTCTCTTAGACAAGACGTCTAAGCTCTCTAACAACTATCTTATGATTAGGTTCAACGGCCCTCCACTTCTAAGAGGAAAATTGACTCCACTACCTGCAAACCAATGTTAGGAATCCTTTATCCGGCAAAAAGTATTGTGGTTGTATGACTGATCATTCCAGTCATGATTCACGCGCACGGTTATAATATCATCCAGATTAGCCTTAGCTGACCCTGTCGAGAAGGAATTCAGCAGTTTTCAAGTTTGACACCTCCGACGATTGTTATTTTACCAACAAAAATATGAAGAATAATTGTGTGTTTGAATAAACACACAAATGCAATAATGTTGAAAGTATTTTCCCACTATTAGTTTTTGTACTTCCTGTTTTAAGCAGCTTTGTAGCATTCAGTTGTCATAAAAACTCAAAAGGTGTTTAGTTTGTCCAGTTTGGTAAAATAAAACATGGCGGCCTCCGCAGAGAGGACCTGCTCCTGAGGTGAATATTAAATATTTATATATAAAGGGATAAAGAATACAACAATTCATAAATGAAACACATTATTATTATCATTATTATTATTATTTTATATAAATGTCCGCCAATAGATCCCTTTCACCTACATCTTACACACTGGACCTTTAATACTGAATGATGTCATTAACAGAGCACGGAGACGGTTACCCCTTCGACGGCAAAGACGGCCTCTTGGCTCACGCCTTCGCTCCCGGGCCAGGAATTGGCGGAGACTCCCACTTTGATGATGATGAGCAGTGGACACTGGGAGATGGCCAAGGTAATGGCGGGGGACTATTCCCAGTATAACAGTGAATGTCAAAAAGCTACACAACGTTTCTCCTCACAAGTGCAGTACAAGCTGTCATCAGCATAAGTTCAGAACAGTCGCGGTGTCAGGACCATAATGTTGACATAGATAATTCTGATCTGACTTTCAGATACTTTGTTGTCATTGTATTAACTTTGTCTGAACTTTCTGGCACTCAAAAAGGCAAATCGTAGCCATCTGGAAGCTGAATAGAAAATCCACTGCCAGCATTTATATTTGCACGCATTGACCCAGATAGTTTTAAGCATTTCCCATTATTCAGATTCTCTTGTCTGAATCTATTACTTGTGCAAAAGCAATCTGCCGCTCACAGAAAGTAAAATGAACTTCTGTCCTGTATCAGAAATCTGAAATGATTTATACCCGTATAGCCTATTGCATAGAAAGTCCTTTTTGCTATAAAACTGAACTGAATCATTTGGTTTGAAACAATATCAATATTCTTTTTCACAGTGGTGAAGGTGAAGTTTGGTAATGCTGACGGCGAGTTCTGTAAGTTCCCCTTCCTGTTCATGGGCACTGAGTACAAGACCTGCACGTCCCAGGGCCGTGACGACGGCTTCCTGTGGTGCGGCACCTCTTACAACTTTGATGATGATGGCAAATATGGATTCTGCCCTCATGAATGTAAGTTTTGTCATTTTGTTACATTTATTTTTGACAAAGCTCATCGATATATACTACATATAATGTGGCATTGCAATGTTTCTTAACCTTTTGGTCTTCACAGAGTAAGTGTCTGTTTGGATTTTTACTTTTGTGGCCCCATTTGACCTTAGCAGAATTTTTGTCCTTGCCCTCCTTGCGCCTGATTGAACCCAGACATATGAAGAAGTTCAGTAAATAGAATCAGTGTTTCCTATAGAGGCAAAGTAAAACTTCATATCAGATTATTGCCATATTCAAAGCTGCTCTGCGGATTTTGGACAGAAAGAAAGTAGGTTGGACCATGTGCCAGGAAAGTGTTGTTTTGTGTTTGGAGTGGAGTATGGAATATTTATTTTCCAAGTTGCTGCCCCACTTTAGAAGAGTGGGCTTTGTCAAACATTTTGTTTATCTGTGTTATGTTGCTGTCCATGGTACTAACATGATCACATACCCATTACAAGAAAACCGACAGAGTACACATGTACTCAGTTGTTTTCTATGATGAGAACACAACTGTTTGTACTGGAGCCGTCTGTTATGTGTATTGATGTACAAGAAAGTTTCACTCCAGCTGTAATTATGGTTTATTTTCCTCTGTCAGTACATTTGTCTGAAATCATTATTCAGGGATCAAAGCATCTCAGTTGCTTGCAATAATCATGTAAGAAACTGAGCGTAGCCTTTGTAAACAGGGAGAAATACAATATTATGATAATAATGATAATAATTATAATATAGGTATATTTGATCTTTATATTTACTGAATGATACTATATTTCTATTTATTTACCTTTGTTCTACAGTATTATTCACCATGGCTGGAAATGCAGAGGGTGCTCCATGCAAGTTCCCCTTCACCTTCCAGGGAGAGAAGTACGACAGCTGCACCACGCAGGGAAGGGACGATGGTTACCGCTGGTGTGCCACTACTGAGGACTACGACCGTGACAAAAGCTATGGGTTCTGCCCTGAAACTGGTAAGGGGTTGTTATACAGTCTCTGTTATGTCAGACTATGTTCATCACATAAGAAAACTTAATTTCTTCTACGTATCATAAAGATGCTCACAGAGTATAGGTTATCTTCAGTTTATGTGTCCTGTTTATGTCCTTGTTTAGATTCATAAAGTGCATTTTACTGTCTGTGTATATTTTGATGTGCAGTGTTTGGTACCAAGTCATGTGCAAGGTCTACTGGAATCTGCTAGTTGGGGTTTCCAGTCTTGCTTGTGGTTTGCTGAATGCCTGTGAAAGTATTTTAATGTGCAGTGGCAGGGCTTATTTTCCATTCTGTCAGTAGGACTGCGTTTTAGGGCTGAAGTAGTGAAGTTGGGAGGGAGAGACGTTGAGGTAGAGAGAGAGGTACAGCCACTGGGGCTTTCGTCTGGTTCTAATTGATTGGGAATGTAGCCTCGTTGTAAAGCCTAGAGCGATACCTTGTGCTGAATAAGAAATTATTTTTCTTTAAAACAGCACAAAAGCTGTCATGCCAAATCGAAAACGATGTTTCTGAAAGAAAACCAATTCGGGCGGGTTCTTCTTGGTTAAATGCCTAGGTATTGATGTCCCGTGCCAGCTGCCTTCGTTGTGCTGTTCTCGATCATCTGCGTTGATTTCACAATATAATACGAGCTTAATTGCTCTGGAGAAGAATTTTGGCATGTGAATGAGTTCATAAGACACTGAGATGAACCAAGGTGCACATTTACTTTTTCTCAGTTTGACTTTGTGTTTACCCCTCCAGCCATGTCAACAGTGGGAGGAAATGCAGAGGGAAGCCCCTGTGCCTTCCCCTTCACCTTCCTGGGAGACACCTATGATGCCTGCACCTCATCAGGGCGCAGTGATGGCAAGATGTGGTGTGCCTCCACCAAGAGCTATGATGATGACCGTAAATGGGGTTTCTGTCCAGACCAAGGTATGAAGGCTTGGGCCTGTAGGACTAGCAACCAAGTTGCTTTGCCATAAAAGGCTGAAGAATGATTACAACACCGTTAAATCACAAAAACTATGAATTGGTTAGCCATAGCAATTGTCCAACTGTCTGTCAGAATCTATCATACCCAATTATTAAGACTCAAATGAATTGTTTCTCATGTGAAGATAATCATTGAATCACATCTTTTCAGGCTACAGCTTGTTCCTGGTGGCAGCCCATGAGTTTGGTCATGCCCTTGGCTTGGAGCACTCTCAGGACCCCGGAGCTTTAATGGCCCCCATTTACACCTACACAAAAGACTTCAGACTTTCTCATGATGACATTCAAGGCATCCAGGAGCTCTATGGTGAGATGAAATGTTGTGATATGTGTCTTGTTGCCTAGATCTTGATTCAGTCTAATACAAGAACCAAGGAAGTATTAATACTATGAATGTGTGATTAATCAATAAAAGATCCAATATATTGTGGTAAATCTCTTAAATTTAGGTGGGTCGACAGACAAGCCTCTGTCTCCGACTCAAGGTCCAGTCACTCCAATGGACATCTGTAAGGAGCCAGTTGTCTTTGATGCTATAGCACAAATCAGAGGAGAGACCTTCTTCTTCAAGGACAGGTAATCACATCAAACAGGAAGTCCTAATGTTGTTTTGGCCCAAACTAGATTTCACCAAGTTTGCATACACCCCATTAGGGCCAGGAAGGTGCACTAACAAGCCATCCATCCATAATCCAAGCTCTGGATCATGTTGTTTGATGTTATAACTGCTCTGTTTTAATTTGCTCCATGTTTGACTTTCTTGAAACTTGCAAGCACTGCCAAAGTCTAGTTGGATTTCCTGTCTGTGATATATGGAAAGAACAACAAACAGAGCCCAGTAGCCTACTTCTGGCGTTAGGACTTGTGCAAGTGAAATAATTCAGCCGACGCAAATTGGATTTCATAATAATCCTGCCCACAAAAACAAGCAGTTTGACATGAGGAACCCTGTTAATTATTGTTTCTCGTTTTGCAATCCTCTGCCATTTTAAGATTGTGGTGTGGATTTCTTGTTTCATGATGTGACAATTAGAAAGAAGCAACAAAAAAAAACTATTTTTCCATGCATGAAGTGACAACCAAAATAGTCGTCAGCCATAAACACAGTCCGCAGTCCTCTCCTCCACTGGCACCAGTGATTCCAAGGTCTCGTAAGATTACTGTGTCTACCAGCTGACCCAGTGCAGGAGCTGTAATGCCCGGGGTTTGGTCAACAGTCTTTGTGAGTCAGAGCATTTTCCCTTACAATAGTGAACACTCTCAACAATAGCAGAAGTTTGTTAATCAAATTCTCCTGAGGGTTACTCAGAACAAAAACAAAAGAAGTGATGAGTGTTAGAAAACACAAACAGCATCCAAGCTGGTTATGACGCATTCATTCTCATAGATGCACCCTGTAATATTAACTCCTTACAATTTTTTTTGGTTAACATAGCTGTGTATCTGTCATGGCCATTTGGGGAAATCATCCTAAGTAAACAGGCGAGCAGACCTCCATACCAAAGAGTGTAGTCTTTCATTTAGACTTGCCCTCACCCCCCCCCTCCAAGGACCTGGACTTTAAAACTAGGAGAAACAAGCCACAATCACTGGCTTTAATACAGAATTTCTCTTCACCCACATTTACTGCGATTGACAGAGCAGCACATGCGCTCATAGGCTGCAATGTGGACCGTGACACCCTGGCCCTGTTGCTGGAAATCCAACTAGTTTGATACTTTCTTTTTCTTAAAAGTTTCAGTCTGAGTTACAACTATGAAAAATAAAGATAAACATACTTAATTATCGTCTGGGCTGTTCCATAATTTTTAACTATTAACATTCTAATGCATAGCTGCCATCTAGATACATTTGTGGACCAGTAAAAGTGAAATTTAACGGCTCCATCTTCTAGTTGAATGATAGGACTTTGCCTCTCTTTGGTTATCCGCAGCTAGGCCTAGTTCAGCAGATGTTTTAACTGAAATCAGAATCAAGGGTTTGTTAAGCAGCCTACGTCTGTGTTACGTCTCATGCGGCGCCATAAGACTGTTTTGTATATTTTCAAGCAATTATTCATTTGATATGCCTTGAATTTCAGTCATGGAAAAATGAGAGGACTAAGAGCTACTCATCTAAAGGCAAGGGAGATAAATTGAGGACAGAGTTCTCTCAAGGCACTGAAGTGAACGTACATCACATTTTGACTCTCTAGTAAAGTTTCCGAATGAGCCTGTTGTCCTGGCCTTCACAGCAACTTAATGAGTTGCCTGAAGGCCATGTCAGGCTTGTAAGCTGCAGAGCTCTGGTACAAAGCTTTATAGCTCCAGAGAAAGAGCAGTCGCCTCTGGGCTCCAGGGGTAAAGCTCACTTGACTTTTCCATTGTACAAATTGGACCCCCCCCCCCCCCTCGTCTCCTGGCTCAGCAATATTTATGATGTAGGACAAATCTTGACATGATACAATGAGCAAAGCTTGTAGCACACCCTGTGCTCAGCAGTAGTGTGCGTCTGTCTGTCTGGAGGCTTAGGGAGAAGGCAATTATGAAGTCTGTCTCAAAGAAACAGTTTGGCCAACCTACTAATAAGCGTCCTAGTGCATTTATGACTATAATTTTAAAACATGCTCACGCTCTTGTATATTAACATGTAGTCACAGCCAGGGGTTGTTTGCAATATACTGAACTTTCTATAGTTGCAATCGTTGAGATTTCACTCCTAGTTAATCTGGAAACGCCTGATTTTCACGTCACAATAAAACACTTATTCAGCAGACACTGTTAAAAACTAAAAACCAAACAGAAAATACATCAGATGAGCAACGTTGTATTTTTTTTACAACACAAACAAATAACATTTTCTTAATAAAGAAGTCAGTCAAGAATTATTTCAGCCAGAACCTAATTTTGTGCTACACATACTTACAAAAAGCCACTTACAAAAACTGCCAAAAATGAGCATCTTCGAACATTGCATTTCGTGAGACTGCTTGAGTTTCGTGGTCTGGGAATAAAGGAACAGAAGGCTGAATAATTAAGCAGTCCCCAAGAGTGTCACTAAAGGCATGGACAAATGCAGGACCTCTACTGAGGTAGAAGGCCGATAGCAAGGACTAGGACTCTCTTCAAGCAGAGTAGGAGGCTAACAGCAAAAACTGGATCTCTCCAGGGATACGACAGGAGGCCAACAATGAAGGCTGGGACATGTTGAATGCAGATGTCCCTTCAGAAGGCTAAGCAGTAGGCCAGCGAATGCAGGGCCTCTCACGAGGAAGAGTGGGAGTATAACTGGAATCTAATAGCATGTGAAAGTCTCTGTGGACGATGGCGAGGAGACTAAAGATTTAGCAAGACGGCTGGCACCTGATCATTCAACTGCAGGTCAGCTCAGGCCACAGTACAGCCGTTGGAATATAGGCTGTGTTGTCTGCAAGGAGGTAGGCAGGGCTGGAACGGCCGACTGGGATCCAGGATCTGATATCGGACCAACCGTTCTTCTTCTTCTTCTTCTTGGTTCGGTCTATTGGCGGGTGGCAACCAACGTCAAGGTGCTTTCCTACCATGTACTTTGTCGATGCGTGTAGTGGAGGGAGCTAGCCCCTACTCCATCTCCCTTAAGGACCAACAGTTGGTTGGAGATCGTGGGGTGGTGTCTGCCAGACTGCAGACTGGGCATTTAATTTGCTGCAGGTGTCCTAGGAACGCATATGGCAATTTATTTTGAAGAGACTTCTCAGGATCTGACAGACTGCCGGCCAATGTACAAAAAGGGCTGAAGGCTATGGGTAAAATGTTTGCCATTTGGGAAGACGCAGGAGGAGTCTTGTCAACGATGTAGAATCAATTCAGGAGCATTATGGCTGCTGATATTTCTGCCAGAATACTTCAGCTCTGCATCACAATGCACAATACATCGATTGACATTAGCACAAAGTTGCATTACTTTGCTTTGGAAAAATCTGTCAATCATTCAAGTCTGTTCTCCTCAGCAGAAATAGATTTTGTTTTATTCATTAATGAATTAACTAATTAAAGACATTGGCACAAGAACACAGCAAATACAGCTGATACAACTTATACATGATTGGTTGAGACTGGAATATGTCTTTAATTCAGAAATACAGTACTTATGTGGCGTGTATATATGCTGTTGAAGTTAATGTCTTATCTTTATTTTCTCATCACCACAACTTTGAAATCGGTAGATGATTTCTTTTAAAAAAATAGGTCAGTGGAAAAGAGTTTGGGAAGCTGATGTTGTTGTGCAGCTGTGGATTTGGAAATCCAGGCAAGATGGGTCTTGTTCCACTGGCGTCGGCAACCTTAGTCCTAACGAGAACCAGATGCTCATGAATCAGGCCATTGTGGCTGGCTCAGCCAGTGAACCACTTGCACTACCCCCCCCCCCTCACACACACACACACATACATTAAGTCACACTCCTCTACGTCAACCTCCTCTGCTCCTCTTTCACTCACACCATCATTTCATCCCCAGCTTATACTATAAGACCGCTCACCCACTCATTATCTGTCTGCCAGGTTCCTGTTCAGGTCAGTCAACTTCAGAAGCAAGCCCACCGGCCCGATGCTAGTGGCCACCTACTGGCCGGACCTGCCTGCCAAGATAGACGCTGCCTATGAAAACCCACTGGAGGAAAAAACTGTCTTCTTCTCAGGTATGCTGGAGAAGACAAGTACAACTTTTAGAAACAGATGATTTAAACATTTCTCAATGTCGAAGTCTTGTTACATAAACTGTGTTAACATCATCTTTTTCTTTCATGGTGATCAGAGAAACAGAGAGTTGCATGAGTAATCATGGGGTGTCTTCACTTTTTGATCATTCGGATGCTTTTCCATTCACAGTCAAGCATTTCAACAAAGTGAAACATTAAGAGAAGCAGGAAGGTTGGCACTCCTGTGTGCACTTTGGGGACACTTGAGATATTCAACAATAGTTATTAGTGGTTTATGGTTCATTCTTTGCAACTTACTAATATGACAATCCTCATGAATACTGATGAGTTTTACCTAAATTATCAGCTTTGAGTACATCAGCAGCAGAGCTAGTTTGGCTAAGGAGGGACTCTTACTATGCTAAATGGCTAAAATCACAAGATCTCACTCATTTTTTATACATATATGGTAGAAAGAAGTAAGAATGTGTATTTTGTAACGGTCCTTTGTGAAAAAAGTTACCTTCCGTCAGTATAACTAATGTCCTGAGTATTTTGTTAACCACAATTTACCGTTCTAATAATTTTTTTCACCCAGGCAAGGAGATGTGGGTCTACAAAGCGAGTGAGTTAGAGAGTGGTTACCCCAAGAAAATCTCCAGTCTCGGCCTTCCGGCAGACCTAACACATATCGACGCTGCCTTCAGCTTCAAGAAGAACAGGAAGACTTATCTTTTCTCTGGAGACAAATTCTGGAGGTAGGACCCAAACTTGAAACTATAAAGGGGCCAACGGCTCTTGTATAACACACTAGCTTATGCTGCTGTCATCACCCCCTATTACAGTACTGAATTATGTCTGAATCTAGTTAGTATTTCGTATGACCTAAACTGTACTCTAAATCACAACAGCTGTGTTAGCCCTTACACAACATGGGATTTAAAGGTGATGATGACAACATGTTTTATCTCTATAAAAGAGTATGAGTGTTGAATATTGTTGTTTATATGAGGGAGCTCTAAAGCATTCACTTTACTGTTTCATGTATACAGATATGATGAAGATAAGACGATCATGGATGCTGGCTTCCCCAGACTTATTGCTGACTCCTGGAATGGCATCCCAGATGGCCTAGACTCTGCCTTCAGTCTTAACGGCATCGGTAAAGATATATAATTTTTTTCTTTTTTACATAAGCTGTGAAGAAAAAGGCTCTGTATAATTTGAGGTTGGACAATTTACCAGAAGCTAGTTGCAAATTGTGCTGAGATGCTCATTTGGCACCATCTTAGTTTAGCATGTTAGCATTCAATGATTAGCAATTGTCTTGAGCCTTGGTTAAAGTGGTAAACTTTATTTCAATCCATCCAGTATTGATTAATCCAGTGTTTAACTATAGAAGAAGAAACCTCATGGTGGTGCGTTCAAAGTCATGAGGACTCATCCTCTAAGAATCATGAACATTTGCAATAACCTTCATATGCCTTTTACACCATGAAACCAATGCTGTATTACATTCATCTAAAAATTAAGAGGAAAGATTAAAATAAACCCAAACGCTAAGCACTGCTCGTGTTGTAAATAAAAGAATATAGACAAAACAACAAAAAGCATTCTGGGTTTCCACCTTTTAGAGTTTTTTGGAGGTTGTTGGCTTCGATTACAACTTGACTGTTTCTTTGGGTGCTGGTTCCCTTCAGACTGGCTTTACTCATTTTAACACGGCAAAAAATAAAGTCAGCTCTATCAGTGAGTCGTGCATTTTGTCTCTGCCCAAAACCCAGCAAGCAGTAATGATGCTATTGTGCCAAAAGTGAATCCTTTGTAGGAACTGAAAACACAAAGAAAATAAAGAAAGAAGTAAAACAGGCCAAAGGGAGTTGCTCTGGAGTTAGGGAGTCATCTGTGGTCTGATGTTGATAGAACGACACAGTCAGTGGGAGTCCAGTTTATTTATTCTATGTCTCTTACGCAATGCTATAATTTTCAGTGACTGAATAACCCATAACAGTTTGCTCTGCTTGCTAGTGAGCAGGGCATTGCACGGTAAGAAATCCTGTGAGTGAGTGTGGATTTTTAGGCATGATCCAGGTAAACCTTCTCTTGAGAATGTCACTGTCATCAATGTATACTTAGGGTTAGAGGTGGCAGATATTTGGCTATGGCAAGCAACCAGGGATTTTTCCACTACTGCTTTCTGAACATACACACAGTGCAGCAAGCATCACAGAGGCCCTTCCCCACACAGTGAACAAACAAATATATTTAAAAAGAATGTCAGTTCCCCTGCACAGTGGTGCCTCTGTATACTACCTGATTGGCATAATTTAAAGAGAGCGACTTTGCACTGCTAATCTAAATGCTTTAATAGCTTGATTATTTGAATGTTATCAGAAGATAGTTTCTTCCTTGTTTTACACAAATTACTACTGAAGCAAAACCTTTGAACAGAGTGTGCATTGTGCTTGTTTTTAACAGATTACAGCTACTTCTTCAAAGGAAACCACTATTTCAAACTGGAAGACAGCAGCTTGAAGATTGTCAAACTGGGCGAAATCACAAAGGACTGGCTCGGTTGTTGAGCGCGTCGAAAAATTCGTACAACTTGCTGGTTCCTGTAATGACGCCTGGCCTCGCGAGGACATTGGCATAATATCATACACAACTTGAGGTTTACTGCAGTGCACACCATTGTAAGTTGTAAGTTTTTGTCCTGGCAACTATGCACGCTTCTGTGTGAGACATGTCCCTTCCAACCTGTATAATCAACCTCCAGCTTTGTAGAAAGGGACTTCGGGACCTTCTAAACAGGCTATACACGGGCAACTGGATATTACTGTGTGATATTGACATAGTATTTTTTATGCTGATGCAGATTTATTACATTATGTAGCCCCTGTTTTATAGATGTTTTTTTGAGTTGTTTTTTTATTCAGACATCAGGTATGTCCACACTGCATTGAACGCAGTGCTATACTTTGCTGTGAGATATTGCCGTTTAATGCAGATTTGATTCTGAAAGGCTGTGTTACACCAGATGAGGAATTCATGTTGGCTTAGAATTACTTCTATGTCCAGTGTGCTAAGTGCAGTTTTATAAATGTATCAGTTTTAATTGATGCATTTTCTCCTTGTTGAGCAATACATTTAAAGAAATGAATTTGCACAATGTGTCTGACCGAAAATGGTGCTTTAGAGTTTGCTTTTGCATATAGTCCTAAATATATATACATATACACAACTTATATTCAGTGTTACTGTGTCTGATGGGACAATTTAGCATTCTCTGAATGACCGAAAGTAGTATTCGCAGACACACATTATTCTTAATTTGGTTAGCACTTTTTATAGGACTATACAAGGGAACTAAACAATATAGAGACCAGATTATTGTCATGACAACTCCATGTTGTATGTCCCTTCACTAATGGTATAGACAGATTAAAGGCACAGGTTGCCTCTAGAGGCTGTAAAGGTTTGCTGCATGATAGAATCATGACAAGGGTACCACAGTAGTATTGTTTAAATATCTTTTTTTTTTTTTAACAATCTTGTTTCTTTGCTGGGTTTTAGCAAAACAGTAATGTTTTTTTGTGTTGTTTTTATTGCTTTTGCACTTTGTTACTGTCATCAATAAAGATGAAAGATGGTCAATATATTGTGGATCAGTGATTAATACAAGATAAGGTAAATACTGTATACATTGTGGGTTGACACTGTAGAATTTATATATATTTACATATATATAATATATATATATATATATGTATATAAATACATGGATCATATGACAGCTCCCTAAAAGTGAGGCAAAAGCATCTTGATAGTCAACTGGTGGTTGTCTGCAGTCAAGATCATAAAATCTTCCTTTGAGTGGATAGGGCATGGACCAAACTAAAAAGTGTAAGTTCATGTAAATTTTTGAAATGGGGTGAAATGTCATTATTGACAGTTGAGACTGACTGACGTCTGGTCCCACATATCCATGGGTCCTTGCTCCCACGGCTCCTAGCCCTGTTTGCTACTACACAGACTCAGACTCCAAATTCCCAAGATGGCAGCCTTCGTTTCCAGCATATCTTGGTTTCATTTCTGGATAGTGAGAGGAAGTGGAGACAAGTTGACCATCTTTATATACAATCTTCTTCATTCTACATTCATAATCTCTTGGGCAGGGGAGGCAGATAGCACACCCAAAGTGGCCCCCGCTATCCACACAGGCCCATGTTGCATTAACAGATCAAATATATACAAAGTGAAATACAATGTCACAGCAGATCTTTTTTCCTTTACATCACCAGGTTTGCTCTCTGGGAATACAAGGTATTTCAAACCACAAGACAAGAAAAGTGTATTTTTCAGGCAAGTCTACATGATAGTAATTAAAAAACAAGAGTTTTGAAGAAAAAAAATGTATCTCCAAATCAGGAAGTGTCTAAATTTTGTGCAGCCTCTCTTCCTAAACCAAACAAAGAATTCTGACCTTTCAATTAATTGAAAATAAATAAAAAATCTCTTGTTAGATACTGTCAGATTTACCTCTGTGTACTTGATTTCCCTCCTCCTTTCCTCCTTCTTGCACACAGGATTTAATGACCTGGGCCATGTTTGCTGCTTTGCTGAGTTCTGATATTGTTTAGAGCAGCATTATCTCAACTGATCACATAGATTAACACAAATGCTACTGCTATTGCTACTAATGATACTAGGTACTGCTACTGCTACAACTGCTGCTAGTGCTTCTTTAAGGGCTTCTGTTATAATTATTGCTGCTGCTTCTTCACTTGTGCTGCTGCAATCTCTACAACAAATACTTCTGCTGCTGCTACTATTGTTGCTACTGCTACTACTGCAATTTGTACTGCCACTGCAGCTATTTCTTCTGCTGCTACTTGTGCTGCTGCTGCCACTGGTTCACCACCATCATGATTTGTTGTTGTCTTTTTATAAAGAAGGAAGGCTGGATGTTGGGATCCCATTGGCATAACAAGGACGGTGTGCTTATCATATTATAAGAAAACCCATTAATTGCCAGGCCTACCCAGGGGGCCCCACGCTGTTTCAGGGGAGGTTCAGTTAATGGAATTGAAAAAAATTTAGTATTAGTACCATCAGTTATCAAAAGGAAATCACATGTGGGATTTGGCTAGAGAGATAGTTCAGATATGCATAATTTGTGGAAAATTTGACTGTTTTCCCACTTTCAACAAACGCCACAACCAACATTTTTCATATTCGTTGTTGTGTCTGTCTTTGCTGTCCCGAGTGTCTGTGGGATCAAATAACAATCATGTCTGCACAAACAAGCAAGTAAGTCAAGAGTTAGGAGCTGCTTCTTTTCCAAGCTTTATCAGAGAGGAGATCACCAGTCTGAGAATGTTATAACTCTGCCTGTTGGCCACCTTTACATTGCCGTAATTTATTGGGAATATAATCCAAATGTTAAATCGTTTAACTACAACAAATGTATCTGTGTGCACAAAACTTTTTCAACACATGCACAACATATTTTCACAGCTGCAAACCTAGAAACTCCCACATGCTCGCATGTCTTTTACATGCATTCATCAACATCCGTTCAAAAGCGCATAATAAAGACTGAACCGAGCTCCTGCAGGAGTGCGTAAAGGTGCACGTTGCGCCAACCTCCGCTGCTCAAGTAACGAGCCAGTTTTGAGAATGTAAGAAGTAGAAAGTACAGATATTTGTGCTCAAATGTAGCGAGTTAAAAGTCGTCAGGAAAATAAATACTCAAGTAAAGTACAGATATGTGAAAAATCTACTTAAGTACAGTGACGAAGTATTTCTACTTTGTTACTTCCCACCACTGGAAACAAACAGCCCTTTGTACTACACAGTACCTTCGAAGTAGCTCTCAGTCTAAAAAAGGTTGGTGACCCCTGTTTTAGAAGATGACCATTTGTTTAGAATGGACAATCTAAATATGCAAAGGAACTGGTAAATTAATGAAAACCATGAATGTACATACAAATCTACCATTTAAATGAGAACACTCCAAGTACGAAATTGTAACGTGCACTTATTTTCCACCTCTAAATGACTCATTGCTACTTTTCTGACCATCAATGTTGACAACGTTTTCCATCCAGGGAACACGAGGTATTTCAAAACCAAACCCAATCTAAGTGGGGGGGTTTCAGGGAAGTCTAAATGATATTCACCGAGGACAATTAGTCTAGAGTTCAACAAAAAACATTCAAACAAATGATGTTTAAATGCTGTGCAGAGTGAACCCTCTTCCCAAACACAACAGGCAGTATTTGAAAAGAAAACAAACTTAGAACATCTCACTCTATTATATTTACCTCTGTGCAGTGGATTTCCTACTACACAACCTGGGCGAAGTACATAAAGCACAGTACTTGAGTACATGCACTTCACTTCCATCACTGCCAGGGCTTCCTCAGTGGGGCGAGATTTATTGTCATGAAACTGCGCCATCTGGTGGACTATTATGAGAGCTTGTAAACAATCCACAGAATATATACCATGGGTACTGATTCAGTCTCAGGCTATCTTTTTTACCAACGGCCACCACACCGCATCACTGTCCCTCCTCCTTTCATCTCATCTGTGATACTGTGTAAGTCTTATTAAATCACACCATACTGGCTCAGGCAAGGGGAAATCTCAACCCCCCCCCCAAAATAAACCCACCGGACTCGGCCTGAGCTGCAGCCACGCCGCTGGGGGAGGAGCCTCAGTTCCTGGTCCTCTCACGTTGTTGTGTGTCGGCTCCTGCCCCGTGTGATCGTCCGATCTGGGGGCGAAGAGGTGTGAGAGCACGGCCCCGGCTGAGGAAGTGACATGAGAACAGCCCGGCTCTTCCACCGCAGCGCCAGCCCGACTCCCCGCTCCCCGGACCGCCATGCCCCCGCAGCGAGTGCTCCCCCTGCCGCGGCAGCAGTCCCTGCTGCTGCCCGCCGTCATCAACCCCTTCGTGCAGGACACCGAGCTGTCCCGGGCTGCGATCATTAAAGTGAGTATGCTTCTGCGAGTGGGACGATCACCATGATACAAGCTGAAGGAGATGTAGAGACAGCGATGTTTTGGGGGAAGCACGGCGCGTCTGCTGATGTGTGAGATTACACTGCTGTGAGACCCGGGCCTGTAATCTGCTCCAACCAGCCTCTCACAATCCGCTTGTAATGCCTTGTTCTGTGCAACTCAAACAATAAGAGCCGTTGTGTGCCTGTGATTCTGTAAAGCTGAGCAGGGATGTGGATTGCCACACCGGTGCATTACTCTGCTCTGTGGAATGTCCTAACCCAGGGTGGAGTTGATTTGACAGCACACTTCCCTTTATGCTCATATGCTCCTATTGATGGTGTGTCTGTGTGTCCTCCTCCTCTCCATGCAGTGTGTCCTCCTGGGAATCTTCCTGGTGCCCATTCGGGCCATCCTGCTGTCCCTGGTTCTCATGGTCACATGGCCGGTGGCCATCATAACAACCTTCAAGCATCCTCTGAAAGGAGCAGTGGAGCCAATGACAGGCTGGCGACGGTAATTAGGATGCAGGCACTACACCACCTTGCTTCCCACAGAGCTGCCGAGGTGTCTGCGGCACCTGGTATCAAACGCCATGTGGATATCAGCCCCTTGTTCCACTACAGCCATACTTCAACTCTCTGTCCGTACAAGCGTTTTGGCTCTGTATCACTTCTAATCCCTGTCCACACTTGATTGATTGATTGATTGAATATTTTATTTAAGCCTCGGAAGACACATTGAGGGATAAGACCCTCATTTACACTAAAACCCAATTCATGCTTCTGTGTCAAAGCTGCGCCGTAGCCGACGTGTACGCTACGCAGAGCAATATGTCGTACCCTGGCGTGCACCTCCCCAAAAATCTAACTACGTGTCGAGGCCTTACAGACTGCAAGAGCTGTGATTGGTCTGATTGGTAGCATCGCATCCCAGGCAGGCTCGCCGCCATTTTCGTTAAGGAAAAGTAATTGCTCTTTAACATCTTTCAGCTCCAACACGATCCACTTAGTAACACTCGTCATTGTTCTGAAGTAAAAACAGATGCCAGGGAATCTGTGAATAAGCAGACCACTAGAGTTTGGGTGGTGTAATTGCACGGGACACAAACAAATCGAAACAAACTATAAATGCTCGGCCCCGTGCGTAAACTAAGTGTAGTACGGTGTAGTTTAGACGCAGGAACATGAATCGGCCTTCACATACCTGAAAGCTCATATCACGTGACCACTCACAAACACTGAGCATGCGTGTGTAGTAAAGTTTTTGTGGGATTGCAACATTTTCCCCGTGAGCAGCAAAGAGGGTTCAGCATTTTTAACTAACAGTTCCGCAGCAGACAAGAAATCTCTTGTGACCTTAGAGCCCAGCCTCTTATGTGTTTATGACCCAATATGGTGTTGAGTAAGCTTATCTCGTCATGATAAAGATC
The DNA here is from genome assembly GCF_963576545.1 of Limanda limanda. Classification (NCBI taxonomy): domain Eukaryota; kingdom Metazoa; phylum Chordata; class Actinopteri; order Pleuronectiformes; family Pleuronectidae; genus Limanda; species Limanda limanda. The sequence goes on from NC_083638.1 coordinate 14,294,426, forward strand.
AGCTATTTGTTCACTAGAAGTGTGAGGAACTCTCCAGGAAGTTCAAGCACTGAAGCTGAGGTTTTATTTTGAAAAAACAACATTAGTAAACTTGGCAATTAAATGAGTATTTATTTGCTCCTTGCTCTGGGCAGACTGGTGAAAAGTTAATGATATTTTTAGGCTTAAATTCCAGTACTTTTGGTTGTATGTTCAGCATGTGGTGAAAAACTCCAAAAAATGCAATTCCATGTTGCTTTGAGCTTTCTTCAAATTTAGGCGGTCTCAGTGTCTCTAGAGTAAGAGGAAATTACTTTTCTCTTCACCAAATTGCATAATGTTGTAACTCTTCCTGTTATGTAAACACCCATTCATTCATTTGACCCCTGTCACACAATTGCCCTGAAGGTGATTTCCGATGAACTAGAATAAACTAAATAAACACAGAGTACAAAGACCTTAAAATACTTTATCAGCCTTAAGTTTTTATTTGGATTTTTACAAACGTCCGTTTAACTTATAATGCGCACTGTTTTCAGGCTAAGTATTAAACTTTCATATTCATTAAACCTTTACTTGATCTCATGAATTCATCATCTTAAAAATTCTGTCTTCTCCAGGTTCATGTGTCGGAGATTGATGGCCGCCCTGGGGAGGGCTTACTACTTCTGCATGGGCTTCAGAGTGGTGGTCAAGGGGAAGCAGGTCAGCAGCATCGAGGCCCCCATTCTGGCTGTGGCCCCCCACTCCACCTTCTTCGATGGGATTGTGTGCATTGTTGCAGGCCTGCCCTCCACTGTCTCCCGCGTGGAGAACCTGGCCACACCCATCTTTGGCCGTGAGACACTTTTTTATTGGATTTGCATGTGGTTTGTCGGGCCGCTCTTGTTCCCTCACAACAACTAGTGTGTGTGTTTGTGTGTGACGCTTGTGTCGAGTTGCTTCAGGTTCATCGGAGTTTCACATCCTCTTAGTTGCTTCTTTTGACATTTCAGACAAATTGCAAAATCATGTTATGCTACCAATAGGAAATCAGTCAGTTCAATGTCTTTATTGACAGGGGCCCTTGTTAATCAGATATCATCATTATTACTATAACTAAAATATCTGCTTTTTAATGTAATAGTGTTCTGAGGACTTGATAAACATGACCTATTCCAACCATTTTATACACCACAGATCATTTTTCTTTTAAAAATGTCACATTATATCATAAGTGACTGTTATATGGAATGGCCTTGCTTTATTTATTGCTATGAGAACAATGTAATTAATCAGGACCTGCACATGAAATCATCAGTGAATAATATGACAGAATTTTCCTCCTATAAGTCCATGTTCAGACCTGATATCCACATCCGTCCTGAGAGATCCGATCACAAGTAATCAGCGGTGGTACTGGTCTGAACTCACCTAAATGTGTCCTGAGTTCCGTTCACTCAGACCACTATCAGAGGTGGTCTGCATGGGACAGATCTGAAGGACCACCTGCTCATCTAACGTCCTCTGACCACCTACAGTTTCCCTATAAACCTATTTGTATGCTTCTCTGTGACCATATATTGATTTGTTCGTAGCCACCACCACAACATCATCAGTGATTAACATACAGTGTATGATTGACAGTAGATTGTAGATCTGTGCCCTACTCATTAGTTCACCAGGCCCTGCTGACAGAGCTCACTGACTTTAGACACACACACACACACACACGCACACGCACACGCACACGCACACACACACACACACACACACACACACACACACACACAGACACACACAGACACACACACACACATCTGATAACTCAGACTGGGTAAAACCACCATCTTATTGTCTGCACAGTATATTTGCACAGAGCAGGAAGTGAGATCTGTGTGGTCACAGGAGACACATGCAGGATGATACATTCTAATGCCACGTGTGAACAGAGGAACTTAGCGATAACTACTTGTGATCTCTCAAGACATATATTAATAGCAGGTCGGAACAGGGCTTAGGTTAGCACAGTATATTGATGGACAGTATTTGTCTTGCTCTCTCTCAAGGGTTCGTGCGCTGTCTCCAGCCAGTGCTGGTGTCCAGAAAGGACCCTGACTCACGGAAGAATACAATCCAAGAGATAGACAGCAGAGCCAAGTCAAGAGGACACTGGCCACAGGTCTGTTACATCACGTCAAAGAACTCATCCACATACACTGTCAGCATAGACGACTGTATAGTCAGTCAAAAGCTGTAACTCAGGATGTTGCTTTGGCTTTGAAAATGCTTCTTTTTAAATATTATTATAGAGCAAGCCAAAATTCATAAAATGATACATTTGCTTAGCATATTAGTGGCTGTAGATGATAATTTTCTACTTGAAGTTGTAGTGATTTTAACATTTACTAATGACGCTGTTTTCCCCAGGTTCTTATCTTTCCAGAGGGAACGTGTACAAATCGCTCATGTCTCATCACTTTCAAACAAGGTAATGCAAAAAGGATACATTTGCATATCATGTAATGTAAATAGCAGTCTTATGCAACCAGTTGTACGAGCGTCAACCGAAATACAAACAGGCAAATGAAAGAGAACCAAAAAAACAAACATCGGTTTATCAACACTCTTATCTGTTGCTTTGAGTACATCTAACATTTCCAATTCACATGCACTGTATCCACTGAGCAGAGCGGCTACACAACAGAAACACCTCTTGATTCTACACAGCTCCATTTATGAAGTGATAAAGTTTTTTAGAGTGATGTGAGAGGATGTGTATCTCAGGTTTGTCAAGTCATATCACAGCCTCCATGTTTTTATTCATACTGTGTGTTACTGTCCCACCTTCAGGTGCCTTTATCCCAGGGGTCCCTGTGCAGCCTGTGGTTATGAGGTATCCCAACAAACTAGTGAGTGATTGGAACTGATACACAGTTTTGACCTCCCCTTCTGAGAGCTTAATGTGTTGTGTATTCCACCTGGACTAAATATTTGATTTATCATATAGAGCCATACATGACTGATATATGCTTGTCGAATAAACACACTAACCAAACATTGAGTTTGCCTCCTCCATGCATCAATTGTCAGTAATCCACATCATAGAAAACTTTAGAAATGGTTGTTATCCTCTTACATTTGCAGTTTGAGTTTTCCCACATCACTGTAATTCACAAAGACAGCGTCCAGCTTCACTACATCACACTCCCACCAGATAACAAGTAACCATCTCTATCCACTGTTCATGTTTAATATCTTCATGTATCCTCCTCTGTTTTCTCCTGCAGGATACAGTGACTTGGACTTGGCAGGGTTTCAGCTCGTGAGTTGGCTTTTTTTTAATAATTGTGCCTCTCTAGTGGCTTCTCATGCAGATTCTATGTTTGATGAAGGTGCTGCTACTTGTCAACTGTTACTATCGAAAGCTCATTTGCAGCTGGTGAACCACTATATGTGACTGACTGCCTTGTTTGTGTTTCATGCAGGAAGACGCTGCTGCTCCTAACACTTAGCCAGCTGTACACCACAGTAGAGATAGAGGTAACAGGCATCCTTTTTTTCTTTAATCTTCCCTTCAGATCTTTTAACAGGATTAATGAACACTGATAATTGTAGAAATTAATAATAAAACAATGTGAAGTGCCATTGACTCTATATATGCAACTTGATTTTAAATCCAATCATTATATAGAGCACCTTGTTCAAAAAGAGGATTTCAAATCATTTTTTGTTAATTCAACTGTTTGTATCAGTACATCTCTCTGTTTATAGAATTATGGCTGGATTTGATTCTGCTCTTAAAGATACTGATGGAGAAGATGTTTTTTCTGCAGGAGGGGTTTAGTTTTCCATGAAAATGGCTCAAAGTTGGCTTTCTGCTTGCTCTTTCTTGTTTTAATCTGCTTGCTCTGTGTTCCAGTTCCTGCCGCCGTATATTCCCTCAGAAGAGGAGAAGAAAAATGCGCCTCTGTTTGCCAGCGGAGTGCGAGAAACTATGGCGCAGTGAGTCAAGGTTTAAGAGCACATTCCATTGTAGAACAGAGTGTAACAGTAGAGCAAACAAAAATACTCGATACAAGGTCATTCACACAATGTTAAACATACACAGAATACAATACAAGGTTGGTCATTGTATTCCTCTGATCAGTCTGATATTTGCATACTATACTGGTCTGCTGCGCCCGCCTCTCAAAGGATCATTTGCATTTAATCTGAAAATGTGTGTTTACAGCGCTTTGGGAGTTCCAGTAACAGACCACACTTATGAAGACTGCCGCCTCATGATCTCTGCTGGTGAACTGACTCTGCCCATGGAGGCCGGCCTGGTCGAGTTCACCAAAATCAGCCGTAAACTTCAGTAAGAACGTCTTTGCCTCAGTAAGCTGTGGGTGTGTCCCATAGACTGTATAAAGATGAACGACGACAAATTACTTGACATGTACTTTGACCACCAGGGGGAGATCAAGACACTGTCACATTGACCATCTTTATGTACAGTCTATTGTGTCACCGAGCAGGGAATTTAAGATTGACAAATATTGCTCGAAAACTTGTATTTATTGTTAATGTGGCACATTTTCCTCATTGTTTCCTGTTCACTCAGTCTGAAGTGGGACAATGTGAGGAAAGAGCTGGAGGGTTTCGCGTCCATGGCGAGCTCCTGCAAGGGAGGACGCATCACTATCGATGAGTTTGCCAAATTCCTGAAGCTACCGGTCAGCTCTGCCCTTGAGGAGCTGTTTGCACTGTTTGACAGGGTGAGACATGTTCACTGTAGACAACTGATGAATACCAATATACTGTAAATGATCAGTTAGTTTTGCTCACACACTGTCAGGCCTCAACTCAACAAAACAACAATGTTTATCAATCTTAATATTAGATTTAGTGGATCACATGCATATCGCATCACAGCCTATCCTGTTTGCCAATGAAAGTAAAACAGGGAGGTGTTCAGCCTGGAAGATGAAACTGATCCAAGCAGTTTAGTCTCATTCTCTGGTTTGTCCACAAAAGTCCTAAGTGTGAAGGGAGGACTGGAATCATATCAACCACTCTTAATATGAATGTTAATTAGTAGAAAAGTAAAAAAAACAATATATATGCCTCATAATAAATAATAATGAGGAAATAATGTTCCATTTTCAATTTTGTTTGTTACCTTAAACAGTCAAATCTGTTGATAAATGACAAACGTCTTTGTTTGAAGACAATAAAGGGTAACATATTATACCTCATAATAATCTGTGCATTTACAAATGAAGTTTAATTGTTGCTTTTGCTTTCCCCCCATCAAGAACGGCGATGGCACTATAGACTTCAGAGAGTACGTGATCGGTGTGACCATCTTGTGTCGACCAGCCAACACTGAAGATGTTCTCCGAATGGCTTTCAAGGTAAAACAAAGACATTCTGATATTGTTCTGCTGAAAACTCAGGTTTGAAGGACAAGTCAGAGGAACTGCTGATTGGCCACTTTATTACCATATTCCATTTTCATGGTTTGCATCAGATACAGATACCATGAACAGACATTTTCTGCAAACTGCTCACATGACACCGAGGCTAAATATCAATCCACCCCCTAAAAAATGTATTTGCATTCACAAAATCAAGTATCCAGATCCACACAAAATTCTACCTTTTCATTTATACTAATACGCTACATGTGTCTGCCTGGTTTTCTGAATTATTTCTCGAGAAATTTTTGCTCCGTACCCCTTAAATTCCAAGGAAATTGGAGTTGTTGTGTAATCCTCCTGACAGACAGACAAAGCGCAATCAAAACATAACCTCTTTGGCAGAGTTAGTTATAAAGAGAGAGAAGTGATCAGGATATGGTGATAATATAATATAATGTTCATTTTTAGACGGAACGTAAAAAATATATAACAATAATGATATCACACTGAAGTTAAGTCTATTTCAGAGGATTGCATTTGAGCTAGAACATGCAGAGCAGCAGGCGGTGTCAGTGCCACTGTAGGAAGAACAGAGGCAGCATTCACAGAGGCTTGGATAATGTCAAGTTAACAGTGTGTGTCGGTTGTGTAGAACAGGGAGTCATTCTGCTGTCCAGAAAGTGAAACTGTGTTATTTTTAGACAAGCAGTCCTGGTGTTTATATTCCTGTGACTGGACAGCAAGAATGATTAATTCCCTCTAATTTAATGTAAACTTTATTCTCAAACATAATATATAAATGTTTTTTCTGGACGTGGAAACGCGTGAAAGGAAAATTAAATTTTTTCTTTGCTCTCCTCTGTCATGCAGCTGTTTGACAGAGATGAGGATGAGAGGATCACCAGGGAGGAGTTCACCGCTCTGCTGCGCTCCGCTCTGGGTGTGTCCAACCTCAACATGACCAAGCTCTTCAAGGAGATTGATGCTGACGGCTCCGGCTTCATCACCTTCAGTGAGTAGAGACTGTTCTTAACACAAAAGGTTTTCCACCAGTCTTCTATCTGCCCTTTTACCCTCCTTTAGTATTTACACTATTATTACAGGATGGGAATACGTGATGTAAAGTGATCCAATGTCCTTTTTACAGACTGTATATAAAGATGAACAAAGTGAAGGCTTCCAAAAGTGAAGCCAAAACACTTGTATTGCCTCCTGGTGGCTGGCTGCAGTATAGGTCACAAACCCGGCCTCCTCCATGTTGGTGGATGGGACATAGACCAAACAAAAAAGTCAAAGTGCATGTCAAATCATTTTTTCTCAAAGATGATTTCAGTTATCACTCTGATGTTTGTTCAAAAGTTCTCTCTTATGGAAAATTTGTTTTTGATTAGTTATTTGATGCTATAGAAAAAGGGATGATTAACACCTGAGACTGACTTGCAATTGGTCGATGCTGCAACTTAACTCCATGTTCACCGCTGCCCAGACTTTGTGCAAGTGCAAGATGGCGGCACCCACATCTGAGTTATTTTGGCTTAATGTTTGTAACACAGGAGGAAATGTCGTCCATCTTTATAAATATTCTATGGCCATTCTAGGACAAGGATTTCTTTTACATTCCTCTCAACAGCTGCACTTCTTCCTAACGCTTTTCTCTGTGCCTTCTTCAGGTGAATTTCAAGACTTCGCCACAAACCACCCGGAGTACGCCAAGCTCTTCACCACCTACCTGGAGCTCCAGAGATATCAAGCGATCCAGGAGGCGATGCCGGGTGATCTGGAACTCACCGGTCGGCCCAGTTCAGGGGAACAACAGGAGGAGAGCACCTCGGACAAGAAAGATGACTGAGACAAGCGTAAAAATAACCTGCGTGACTGCGCTGAGAGACAGTAAACTGCACCGACTGCACTGAGATGGAAAAGGCAGCAAACTTGAGTCAGTTGCTATGGCGGAGCCTTTTCGTTGATGTGGTTTATTGAGTACTTCTATTTTCAATTTTAGTGCCTTATAGAGATTTAAAAAAACTACTCCCCAAGTCATTGCACAACAAATGTCTTATGGCCAGAAGCTGATATTGCTTACACCGTTTGTGTGTGTGCGTGCTTGCGTACATGAGTGTGTGGGTGTGTGTGTGTGTATTTTACGTGTCCTTTTAGAAAAAAATGAAACAATTAAAAGTTAGTTAAGGGTGACATGAAAACTCTGTGTTTCGGTGACCTGTGTAAAACCTGCAGTCTTAATAGTTGTAATGTTAATAATAGTGTTTTACAGTATATACTTCAGTCTATATTCCTCATTGTAAAAACTGCCTCACCATGTTCTCCGCTTGGATTCACCACTCTCTGTAGCCTGAGCTTTCCACTCACTTGCTTGGACTTAGATGAACTTAGGGTTGTGTACCTTCATCCTTTGTCTTTGTGGTTTAATGTAAATGAGCAGAGAAATTGCCAAACACAACAAACACAGTTTTAAACAAAAGCGAGGAGTCCTCGTGCTTCTGTGTTTCTGTATAATTAGCGCACAGTAAGTTTTATTAAGATCTTTCTAATCTGGCAACACGCAGTTGCTCCGCAGAGCATACATGCTGCGTGTTACACTTTCTTTTGCCCAGCGCTCAGGGACACAGACCTTGTAAGGCGGCTGTATAATTAGCCAGAGGTTTGCTTTGCATGTGTACCCATTTGCATTTCCACTGAATACGGTTTTGCTGAGGCAGCAGTGCGTCTGTGTGGCTTTAAGTTTATTAAAGCAAATCAAGCAATGAAAATAGGGCAATTTGTGAGCAAAAAGGCAACAGTGCTTCTTCACAACAGCATATTCCAGCGGGGTATGCTTTCAGATTAACTAGCACCACTGTTATTTATTTAGCAAACAGGGTGCGTTGCAATTATGTGATTGTTTTTTTTTTTTCTTCTCCTTTTTGCCAAGTTTGCTTTTTAGAATAAAACAAGAGAACAATTTTAACTCTTGCCTCACTCGTGTGGTTGTTTTTTTTTTAATTTCACCACTGAAGAAACTTGTAATGACTTTCATTGACTTTATAAGCAGTATTTTAATAATGAGTGTAATGAACGGGCTACAGCTGCACCAACTGCCACCGCCACCAGGTGCCAGCACTTACCTATTACAAATTCTGTGCGTGTGTGTGTCTGTTTGGGTTACTTGTCAGTACCAGTTCGATTTTTTTTTATCTCTGTATTTCAACTCACCTTTGAATTGATGTAAACTAGGCAGGGATGAGTTAGAATCTGATTTAATGTGTGTATTGGCGAGGGCTGGAGAAAACTACAGATATGTGTGTGCACGTGTAACATATGTAACATGTGTAATATGTAACCCAGAGCAACATAGGGTTGGTATTCTGAGTATTGGCAGAAATTCTGTTATGTCAGAGCAGGAAAAGCACGAGATATAACTGATGACATTAACGATGGCTCTGTTCAGTTCAAGAGTCTCTGTGACAGGACCGCGTGACAATGAGCCGACGTGCACAATTTCAAACCCCTGAGACCGAAGCAGCAGAATGGAATTCAGCCATCCTTCATTTTGTCATTTACACCTGCTGTGATGTGTCCAAATGTCTTTCTGGTTTAACATGTAAATCCATTTTAACTCATTAACTGCACAGAGAAAATATTGTATTGTTGGACTGGATATTGCATTGAATCATGAAAACGCAGTTAGGTGTGACTGGATTTTCTCATGTTCAATATAAACATGTTCATCATATTAGAATATAATTTCTCAACCCTTTAGATATGATGTATTACTAGTATTTTTAAATGTCATGTAAATCAATGTGCACCCAATAAACATTTTCATTCATTTCTACAGTTCATTGGTCAAAACTGATATTTTTCCTGTGCGGGCTGCGACCATGAATCCTTTCTCTCCTGCTGTCAGGAAACTAGTTCATATGTAAAGTGACAATAATGCAAATACAATTCTAATGTATGCTGTCCTAAATACAACTTGTGTGAACATGCTCACAAACACACTCACTCCATATGAGTTGGTTGGAATGAGTGATGGAGAGCGGCTCACTTCATTAAAAGCCTGCTGTTGGACAAAACTGTGATTACCTGCTGTGATTTCCTCCTTCAATTTGTTTTAACCTTTTCAAACGTACGGAGGCTCATTTCATTTTAATCAGAATTGATGAGATGGCAGGGAATCAATTAAGTCACATTGTTGCCGTGCTCGCGCCGGTGTGACACCTCCCCTGCCCGCACAGCTCCCACCCCTCTCCCCCCTTCTGGTCCCACACCCGTCCATCCTGCCCCTTCCCTCGGCGTGGCTGTTTTATATTGCTGTATCCATTTGAGCGCCGCCTGGGGGCTGATCCTGTCACAGTAGATTGTAGGAGAGATGTGGTGGTAATCGGATTTGTTTCTCTATAGGAGCTGAGTGAGTGAGCGGCCTCTTGTCTGTGGACCCGGGCTGGACGCAGGTTCCGTATGGTGGAGGGATTCACTGTGCCAGGCTGGGAAGGAAAGGTCAACGCCGACAGGCTTTGCCGCTAAACTGATGTGACACTACTATGTGCTTCAGTTTCAGCAGGTCGCCCGGCTTTCTCAGGCAACATGACGAGGATTTCACAAACCATGAGGCTGTGTCGTGTCGATTGGTTTGATTGTGAGGGGGTAAATGCGTTGTATCAACCTATCTCAAAGTACTGTCTCACACTGAGAGGGTTAACACATTTAACATCTTTCTACAACCTTTTTTCAATTGACTGTTTTTTTTTTTAAAGTAAGCGGTGATTGGGATTCGTTAGTGCGAGGATGTTTTTTGCATTGTGACATAAGAGGAGGAAGAACAGTTATTTTGGCTTCATGCTCCTATAGAATATACCTTCCTGCTTATAACAACAGGATACCTGTGTGCATATACACTCCTGGGACCCCTCCTTTGTCCTGCGTCATGAACACGGAGCTTCAAACTGGCCGCACAGTGTGTTAACCTGAGTCTATAGTTTAAAAATGGTTGCTAAGTAAGTTAAACAATGTCAAGGCGGAAAGTGTTGTATAAAATAGAAGAAACTCTCTCCTCAACCTCACACCATGCTGACAGTAACTGAAATACTGAAGCCTTCAGAGGAAACCCTTTGGTCATGACTGTATGAATCATAAAATGGAAATATTGAAGATGTCATTTTTTATAGATATTTCCTTTCACGTCATGCTATGATGGATGTTTGGCGAACTTTGGGATGTCCAGTGTGATTTATTATTGTAATTCTCAGAATTTGAGTAATGCCTGGCAGCACAACATACCACCGAGAGGGAGGATGAAGAAGATGGACCCGCAGCTTTGTCCGTTCTCAGAATCAGGGCCTAAATCACCTCTTTACGTCTGGCGGGCGTCTACTTCTGGAGACACATGGTGCAGACTCTTACACATTGTTGCACTGATGCACGCACGGCTACACAACAAACACGTCACCTTTGACTGTGGCGGGGCCGACCCTGGCGAGTTGTCCGTCAGCTCTTCGGGGAGTTCCTCCAAACCTTATTGTTACGTTTCCTTATCGCACCAGATGACACCTTGTTGATTTTCTCCTTCCTATTATGCTCTCAGCAAAGTGATTGTTCCTCCATTTCCCCCTTGGGAGGATTTGTAGGAAGAGTAAAGGTCCTGACGGGGGCAAGGTTTGGGGAAACTGGGTGAAAACATCAGTGGCCATAACCAGCCAAATCTGCACCGGTATCTGCACCCAGGTTTATTTCCTCTCTCTGTATTTTAGGTGTTTCACAACTGCGTTTGAAACTTTTCCAGATGACTTCTGGATGACGGGCAACAACTTCTTCCTGTGTAATATTTGAGGAGAGGTCAGCAGCGTGAGGTTGTGGAAAAGACATTTGTCTCTAACTTGTCAGTGGGAGTGTCCAAATAAGGCGTGGAAGATTTTTATAGATTCCAAACAAACGCGAGGCTCATCTCTCTGCACAGTGTGAGACAAGAAAAAAACATCTTCAGTCACTCTTAAAACTGCTCTGGTTAGTGAGGGAGACTATGATGCGTTACAGAGTTTATTAATAATGTGCAACAATTACATAAGAAAAAAACAAGATATATATTTATGGATATGAAAAGTATGTCTATAGGTTCAGTCTGAATCAAATCTTTTGTCTCAATCTTACTTGTCAATCGATCACGGCCTTTTTATTATATTTTGTCAGGCTCTCACAGTTAAATAACGCCTGTCCCTGTGCTGTCATGCCTCCCTTTCTGTGCCCCTTAATTACTACCCACCATTCAAACTCAACTTGCCTGCACCCCCTATTGTGTTCTACGTGTTCCACCCACTTAGAGATCGGAGGGGTGTGACCTCTACTGAAAGCCAAAACATGTTTTATAGACATATATAGACTGCCAGAAAACATGCTTATTATTTTAAGCTTTTTAAAAGACAATGGTGCCATATCCTCTGATGTTTGTTTTGGAATGTATGTGTTCGGTGGAAGCACGAGATGAGGTGTTGCTGAAGAGTTCAATTTACCCCTCTGCTCCTTATGATGGTGTTCACACGCCACACCTCCCAAATGGGTTGTGTTGTTGGAAAGCGCTCCTGCTGCTGCTATTTCTTCTCACTCCATGTGTACAACCTGTGAAGCAAACAAGACTTAACATTGCTGAGGGGCTTAAATCTTTGCAGATACTATAGTAAAGCCCAGGGAGCAGCTTTATGACACTCAGGAGGCCTGAGTGGACAGGTTTGACCCAGAGAGTTGAGACTGAGGGACAAAACAAACCCCACTCATTGCTAATACCACAACCTGATTACCATGCGATAATGACCTTGTACTTTAAGTCTGAGGAATGACCAAACAAGAAATACACTTTTCTTCCCTATTCAAGAGGACAAAGGTCACAGATGTAAGAATGCTTGAAAAGGGGCACTTTCCAACATTTTAAATCCAGGCTCACACACATACATATAGACAGTGTTGGGGAGTAACGGAATACATGTAACGGCGTTACGTATTTAGAATACAAATTATGAGTAACTGTATTCCGTTACAGTTACAAATTAAATAGATGGTATTCAGAATACAGTTACATTGTTGAAATCAGTGGATTACATGACGGTACTTCTCTGTTTCACGAGTTTAATCACTGTCTCGTAAATCCACCGGAGGCAAAGCCCCCAGGAAGCAGCTGGAGACCAGGGCTGCCGTAAGAGCGCCCGGACCCCGGCGGCGTGAAGAAGCCTCACCGCTACCCGCTCGGGACCGTTACAGGCCCCGGGACCTTGGCTCTGAGAGAGTTCCGTCGCTACCAGAAATCTACGGAGCTGCTGATCCGCAAGCTGCCCTTCCAGCGCCTGGTGAGAGAAGACCGACCTGCGCTCCCAGAGCTCCGCTGTCATGGCTCTGCAGGAGACCAGCGAGGCATGCAGGGTTCACACCGGACGCTGAAGCGACGCTAAAATAATATCACCCGTTGACCCAGTAGTATAAAAGCATATGGTCACTTGTTGCTCCAACATTAACTGCAACAGCGTCCCAATTTAATTTCATCCATCTTCAAGAACTTCTCCGCTGTTTGCTCCGTTCAATGTCGGGTGTCGAGGGTAAATTACGTATTCTCCGCCCCCCCCCCCCCCCCCCCTCTCTTTATTTAAAACTCCAGGACAACAGAAGGGGAATACAAACTATGGGATGCATGCTTTATCATTTATATCATATAAAATATGTCATCAATATCGTTTAAAATCCTTTTTCAGTGTGTTTCCTGGAGCGATATGCTCGCGTCAAGCGCAACAAATAGACCCGACGCCGAAACGATCGCTGCACGGCGCGAGGCAGCCTTGGCGCAGGGGGGGGTTCAGCCTCCGGTGAGACCCGCACAGAGGTGGGAGTGGATGGGAGCCGGACATCCAGCGGGCCCGCAGCATCGGTGGAGAGAGTTTAAACTGCTGCTGCTCCACTGACTATAACAACGCCGCAATCATACACTTAAAAAATGCAATACAAACCGGAAGTATTCCAAGTATTCAGAATACGTTACTCAGATTAGTTAATGTAATGGAATACGTTACAGATTACATTTTTGTGCATGTATTCTGTATTCTGTAACGGAATACGTTTTGAAAGTATCCTTCCCAACACTGCATATAGATCTGAAAGTCTGATTGAAGTCATGTCATAAATCCTCTGATGTCTGGAACTGTGACGTCAGGTGGGTGAAAGGTCGGGATGCAGTGTGTGTGTGTGTGGACCAGGTATTACTCATCTTATGGGGTCCTAAATCTAAGTGTCCATAATGTAAATAGTTACATTTTAAGGTGAGGGCATGTTTTAAGGTTAGGATACCATTAGGGTTAGGTTTATGTTTAGGTTTAGGGTAAGGTTTACGATAGGGTTAGGTTAAGTTTACAGTAAGGGTATGGTTTAGGCAAGTCGCTATGATTAAGGTTTGCGTTAATGCAAAGAAGTAGCAGTGCATTTATAGACATATCCAGAGTGAAAAAGACCGGAAAAGAACAGAGTCTTATGCGACCTCAACCAAATGCGCAGGTTAAATCCAGAGGGTCGCACGGTGAGGCTGCGTCTTGTTCCATTAGCTTCTCAAACATAGCTTGGAACCGATGGGAGACCGAACGTTCAAACAGAGCGAGAGGTGAGGCCTCTGGAGCAGGATCAAACTAAAAGGTAAGGGATGATGTAATTTTGCCTCGAGCAGTCCTGTACACCTCCATTGATTCAGCATGATGGTGCAGGTTAAGGGTTCAGTTCCTTTTTATTCTCCAATATATAATCTGAATATACACATTCATATTGAGCTGAGGGAGAGCTCCAATCAAACTGTATGTGCCAGTGTACATTACTGATGGCTTGAAATTCAAAGAAGCCCAGTTTTATGTGCAACATCGCACAAGTACATCAGATCACATATTCAAATGTACATGACTAAACAAAAAAGGTGCAAAGAATAGAACCTATTCAGGGGAAAACATCAGTAATAACACATTATCCCTCCATGTTAGCCGAACCGTTACTTTACCATCACTGCAGTTATTCAATCTTCACAAACAAAATGGTTAAAACCAGCCCTATTAGGCTTTTATAAAAACAAGCACTGGAGAGCAAAGAGGACATTTATTGACTTTAATGGGATGAACTGATCAACCATATCTAATAGAAATCATTGCCCTCGGCTAAAGCTGGCGTGGAATTGAATTACACATGGAACACAATGCTTTTACTGCTTCTTAGAAAACTGTAATTCAATCTGTTCAGAACAGAGAAGAAACAGATAAAGTCTCAATTAAAAACATAGGGAAAAGTTTTTGTAGCAGCCCATATGTAAAATTAAAATGTGAAGCTGCAGGTACAGGGATCCTATGTGTCTTGGAAAATGTTAAATCCAAGCACCAGTCTGAGACACAAGAGGTGGTCTGTCTTGAAAATGTATCCTTCAAATAAACAAACACAGCCAAAGCTTTTAGAGTTTACATCGGGGATAAACTATTTGATTTATAGAAAAGGTAAGTGGCCAAGTCCCGCTCCACTCGGAGGATTTATTTTGAAACCTGTAAACTGCCGTGGGACTGTTCCCCTCCTGTCAAGTCAGGAGCAGATGCAAAAGTTTGGGGGATTTTAAGCTTTGCAAATGAAAAAAACGCGATCATGCCAAGTCAACATCATACTGGAGAGAAAGTGTTCAATTATAAAACATCACGTGGGGGAGAGAGAGAGAGAGGGGAGCGTTTTAAAAGCTCGCTTTTTTATATAGTCTCCGTTGGAGAAGGCGAGTCTTATAGCTCCCTCAGAATGGGCAGGCGTCCCTCAGATGCGTCTGGACCACCACGGCACCGGGTCATGGAGAGGTACTCCTAGCTTTACATAGGACGGAGGGACTTGCCTTTCAGTGGCACGGCTTTAAATCGCTTTAGTAACGGGGACATATTCAAAACTACATGTATCTATTTCATTATCCTTACGAGGAATGTTTTAGGTAATAGTTTTACTTGGGTAGAGTGTTGCGCTCTGAACGCGCCGGTGACGCAGGGAGGAATTCGCGTGTTTATCGCTCGGCACCTGCTCCTGGTGCACATCAGACTAGAATGTGTTTTATCTTAATGCGACACAGACATAGGTCAGTCTGCTTTGGGAGTAATATTGTCACCTGTTCCCTCCTGGCAGTCCTAACCTGTATTTCTCTCTGTGCGTAAATGTTTTGCAACTTTACGCACCAGCACCAAACCTGTCCAAAGTGTCTTGCTTGTCTTCCCTCCTCTCCAGCCCATGCACGCGGGGGTTCCTGCTGTAGTGTCAGCAGAGAACGCTCTTTCGTCCTGGTTGTATCGGTGGGATCACCCTCCTCACACGTGTGGACCACCAGCTCCCGGAGGGGGCTGTGAGTGCGCCGGAACAGCGCGGGAGTCCTTCCCGTGTGCTCACCCGCAGAGAAGATGAACATCCAGGTTCTGCCAGAACACAAGCTCTCGTCGGTGGCCCCGCTGAAACAGTGCAATGACGAGAAAAAAGAGGTAGAACTGATCCTGGTGAAGGACCAGAATGGCGTCCAGTACACCAGCTCCTCCATCATCCCCACCCCCGGCCACCTCTCGGGTCACCCCGGAGGCGAGGACGAGGACGAGCGAGAAACCTGGGGCAAGAAAATAGACTTTCTGCTGTCGGTCATTGGCTTCGCAGTGGACCTGGCCAACGTTTGGAGATTTCCTTACTTGTGCTACAAAAATGGAGGAGGTGAGTTAACCATGTTTTATTCTGCGCGTAAACAGATGCTTAAACATTTTGGAGGTCACCAATCATATCATGACGCGAGCTGTCACGTTCAGGTTCTTAACCCTTGTGGCAAAATGTGCCAAGGAATTTTTACTTTTACTTTAAAATGTTTAAAATTAGTTTAAACTATTCATATATATCATATATCATTTACCAGGCAAACGTCTCATTGAGATTGAGCTAAGTAACCAAATTCACACTGAGGCTTCAGCATTCTATGATTGAGTAATCTTTTGTCATTTTGCTGTATAGTTGTTGTGAATTTGGTTCTTTTAATCTCATTTAATTATTCTCAGGTCTATACATGAGAATATATGAAGGGAATAGTTTACATCTCTTTATCAAAGCATGCAAATGCGAAAAAGATCATGTGTAAAACATCTACCTTCTCCAAACTGCACCATGTGAGACTGACAGATAACAAATTTCCAGAAGGGGTTTGTCACAGAATTCATTGTTTTAATATCCTGCAACATTTCTTTGTAAAATGTCCAGTATGGAAATACAGGTGTCATATTCTACAGGTTTGGTAAGAGAATAACCACCATTGGAGCTATAGGAAGCTGAAGGTTCCCTGCAGTGAGTGGGGGGGGACAGTGCAGTATATCAACAGGTTAATCTCATGCAGATGTGACTCTTAAACGGACCCCCAATGTTTCACACGGTCAGACGCATCAAGTAAAGTTACTGACGTGTGAATGATTTAGATTCTAATCTTAATATCATATTTTAAATATACAGCGAAGTTCATTTGCCTGAACTCTCTGAAATCTTGGGAACGAGTCTTACTCTTTAAGTCTGAATACAAGAGTGGGACAGGTTGCACTGTTTTCAAACCCAATGACCAGTGAAGCTTCCCTTTAGTAAGAGAGCGAGTGGAGAATAGGTGTGCGTGGTGGAGCCAACAGAGGATGGTGTCAAGCCGTGTTGTTTTACCTTCAGTACTCATGACAACAGAGTGGTCTCCAGAAGGTGCACTGCTCTGTCCTCTGTTTGCCGACGTGTCCATTCAGAAAAAATAAATCAACATGTTGTGCTCGGCGCCCCAAAGGATCAGCTCCACTGCCGGCCCTGTCAATCATATTGACCCTCAGCGAAATGTATTCATTACAGTTGATAATGTGCCATTTGTGATGGAGAATGTCAAGAGCAATTTAATTACAGGGCGGTCATTTCCTCGCTGGTGGAAGTGCCACCGAGGCGAAGTGGGAAAATAGCTGTGAGCCTTCCTGCTCGTATGTCAGTATGTTCTAACCTGGTCTTTTTCCAAGAATGTCAAGCCCCTCTTCGAACTTTTCTCTCTGGTAATTTGTTTTATATCGCACTTATTTCCATATGGGCCTCTTATATTGAAACATCTGTTACCGTGAGTTAATGTAACTCACACCAGAGATGACTGAGCAGAAAAATACTCAAAATGTCTCATGTAATTCCTTCTTTCTTTCTTCAGGTGCCTTTTTGATCCCCTACATTCTTTTCCTGGTCATAGCGGGGATGCCATTGTTCTATATGGAACTTGCTCTGGGCCAGTATAACAGGGAGGGGGCAGCTACGGTTTGGAAAATATGCCCCATCTTCAAAGGTGAACTGTAACACAAACCCACACTTACCTATGTGAAGCTGTACGTGTATTAACCTGTGTCTCTCTAACCGCTAGACTACATACCCTGCTCTCTGCTGCCCTTTCGTTCTTTACCTCCTCTTTCCTTTCATCCCTTTGAAGATGTCCACCCCTTTACAGACTTATAAGTGTCTCTCTTAACCTCTCTTCATTTTTAAATGTCAATTTTTCTTGTAATTGCAACATAGTACCCCCGCATGTCGTTTGCCGCTGAGTGAAAACAAACCAGGACAGAGTCACACGCCTACAGTTCAAATCAAACAGGATCTAACATGTTCCTTATTACAGAGAAAAAGGTTGCAGCACATTATGAAAAACTGATGATGTAGAATTGAGTTGTGTAAATTTTAAAGTGAAGCTTAATTAACAATGTGTTTACTAAATGTTCTTCTTTGTCTGTGATATGGAGTTAACTATAAAGTTCTAAAATAAACTCACTATTTGGGTTATTTGTGATAGAAGGAGCTCTAATAACATGTGTCTGGATAAGAGTAAATCCGACCTGACCTTTACACACTGCACCCTCTTATTCAATCAGTTCTTATTTAATACTGTCAGTCAGATAACCACCCCTGTCTGCACTATTGAATCAGCACCCGTCCCTGCTTCTGTTGGCGCCAGCGCTGAGGAGGGTTTGTTATTTTCCTGCCCAGGAATGAGTGGGTGATGGGTTTATGGACTTATCTGTTTTCATGTGAGCATGTCACATTCCAGTGGAGACAGAACGACTTGGGATACGATCAAATGAAAAAGAAGCGCAAATCAATGGAACTTGTACATTAAGCCCAAGTTGATGTGTATGCATATTAAGTAGTTTGTGGTTATCAGCATATACCCTTCACCGCACAGAGGAAGTTATACACTGTACGTACCTTATGGGGATAGTGCATGAAAATGACTCTTTATCGAATCAACTCTTAAGAGGCCGTTTGTCGAAGGAACCTTTCACCAGGCTGATGTTCTGAAAACAGTGGTTTCCCTTAACTGACACAAATAAGACCACGCACATTCATTTGACAAGATTTTTGCTTTTTACAAGAAGTAACCAGGACCAAACTATTCATACATTGTGTCACTCCTCAAGGAGATTATGCTGTAAAACCCCTGCTGTAAAACACTGTAAAGACAGTGGTGAGGTACAGATATGTGTACTGTCAGCGTGTAACTTGCCCAAGGTCATGTGCACAGCACAGTGTTACAGTAAACCATCATCTCGTCCTCCCTGTGTTCTCCAGGTGTGGGCTACACTGTGATCCTCATCGCCCTGTACGTCGGCTTCTACTACAACGTTATCATCGCCTGGTCCCTGTACTACCTGTTCTCCTCCATGACCAACGAGCTGCCGTGGCTCAGATGTGACAACGTCTGGAACAGTCCGAACTGCACGGACCCCAAAGCTATAAACGCATCCCTCCTCGGCAACGGGACATCATACGCCAAGTACAAGATCACCCCGGCTGCGGAGTACTATGAGTAAGTGATCTGAGATAAGTCAGAGCAATTCATTTATGAGATAGAAAGTCAGTTTTGGCCTGAGATTAGATTTTAGTGTTCGTCATATTTAGTCAGGGGGTTAGGGTTTAAGGGTAAGAGCCATGAAATACTAAATCCTGCCCTTACAATGTTCCCTTGTGTCAGAGCAGTGACAGAAAGGTGTTAAGTTTTTCAGTCTTAGTGATAATGTTGTGCTAGATTGTGATTTACAGTGAATTTCATAATAGGTTGTACACTACTACACATTTTAAGAATATATTTGAAACCTCCTCTACACAAAGCAAACTTAACTTAACAACTACAGCTGACTAACGTTCTACACATCAAAAGCCTCTCTTACATAAGGAACGTGTATTTGAATAACCAGTAGATGTGTCACAGACTTTCAGGAGTGACAACATCTGAAGTGTGTGTGTAGCAGTTAAGTTGTGTGTGGTTGATTTAAACAAGCTGACTAAAGCTACTTTCAGACATTTACTGAACTCCACAGTTCCTCTGTATTTTCTCCGGAGGTGGTGACGTGTGAACGCAAATGTCCGAGTGAGAAGTCCCAGATTATCTGTGGAGGTTCTCCGCATGGCCTTTCTGTATAAAGTCCGTCGAAATTCAGGAGAATTCAATGTGAGAGCACAGCAGGAGAAGCTGCTTCTGCTTAGAACACGCAACAGACGCAAAAGTGAATGAAAATAAACTAAAAGAAAACAAATATCTCCAGGTGAAAAAGCGGTGCCACACAACAGAAGACACCGACGAAGATGTCAAGAGAGTTTGTGGTGATATGAGCCGAGTGTCTTGAGTGGGTTACGTGATCTCCGCGGCGGAGGTAATACATCGCTTCCTGTCTCTGTCTGCTGCACCTCTTGAATAATACAGAGGATTGTTGCTGTTTGGAACTCGTCTGTGCAGAGAACCCCCCCGCTGGGTTGTGCATGTGAGAAAGTCAAACTCCGCAGCAAATTCTCCATCTAAAAACGGCTTAAGCAACTGACTTTCATTAAGACTAAATCTCTATCTGCAGTGAAACACTATCCCTGAGTTGAGAGATGCTAATCTATAATGTCACCACTGTATATTCTAGTGGTCTTAATGAAACATAGTGTAATAAATCATCTTGAAGTCAGGGTACCTCACGTTCTTTGTGGTGCGTCCTCAGGTGTCTCTTCGGGTTTGTGGTTTTTCCCACTGATTTCGCAGCCTTGGGGCTTCTCTCCGAACTATACACTCGTTTTTTTCTCTCAGCTGCATCATGTTTGATGTGGGCACAAATGTCAACCAGCCTCGTTGTCGTCATGTTCTTTAACCCTCACTTTATGTTATCTGATCACAACCAGCCGCAGCCTTTGAGTGCTTAGCTTGATACAATCAAGTGCGTTCATGGTTGTGCTTCAGGATCACAAGAACGAAATTCGAGGAAAGACATATAGAATTTTTGTCTCATCAAGGAAAATGTGGATAGATTTTGGTTAAGTTTTTAATTAAGTCATCCAAAATGTTGATATAGTCACAGTTAGTGTTTAATGACGTGTAGGTCATTCTGTAATGTTTGTTTCATAAAGACAGTTACAAAAGATACAATTTGGCTACGTTACTGTTGAACACAGTCTGACACAACAGCATCATCACGTGTACATGATGCTTTCTTGTGTCCTGTCAGATTAATACAATGACAGTATGTATCCATGGAGGAAGACAGTCACTAGTTACTGAGCACGAGAGTAGGAATAAAAGGTTCCAGTCATAAATGTTTGCACTGTAAAAAAGGTGTATACATGAAAAGTTCAAATCCCCTCTTTGAAGTGCATGATAAAAGCCCCATCTGTTTATACTGTACTTCAAAGACAGATAGCTTCTGTGAAGACTGCAGCCCAGAGGAAGTCTGTGAAGTGACTTTTACAATACAGGACACATGCTTAGCTTGACCCACTAAATATTTTGAGCACGCAGCCTGGCCAATAATCAAACCTGCTGAAGTTCCACTCTCTAGTACATGTATGTTTATTTCATCAGCATCTCTGGATATTATTCGGCCTCCAGGGACTTGATATCGATAT
Source organism: Limanda limanda (assembly GCF_963576545.1). Taxonomy (NCBI): domain Eukaryota; kingdom Metazoa; phylum Chordata; class Actinopteri; order Pleuronectiformes; family Pleuronectidae; genus Limanda; species Limanda limanda. Next base: position 14,315,713 of record NC_083638.1, read on the forward strand.
TTTTAGTAGGTCAATGATTTTACTTGACAGGAAAAGGTCAGTGTCAAAGTCGATCATATGTAAGCTCCGGACCTTATATGTGGACCATATATTCCAGGTGGACTATTGCGCTTGAAAAATAATCAGCAATTATAGTGTGGACGGACTTACAACAATAGGGCTCTTCAAGACAGATCTTGCTTGGGGTTGGGCTGTATGGGATAATAAATCCCCTTCTTGCAGCTAGCTTTGAGCACACAGCGACGATGCCAAGGCACAGCGTGAGGGAGCGAAGCCAACTGAGTAAACACTTCTCTTCCTTCACCTCTTGCACTCCAACACAAACTGTATAATGGAAAGTTCTGGTCGACTTTAGATTATAGCTGTGGTTGCATGCACATACATGTGTTGAATAAGATGGGGTAACACTTTGGGATCTTAAAAATAACTGTAGTTATTTTATATATACAAGGAACCTAATAGTATTCTATTGTTAGGGTTTTTATGAGCTGCTGAGCTAAGATCCAGATGTTTGGGAGTAAGTTGGAGAGAATCATACCATGGTTATTTAATTACATGGTACCAACTCTACGGCCATAAAGTGGACCTTTCAGCGAAGATGGATAAGTGGTGTCTGCATCACTTAATTCATCTCATGCGATTTTATTTCAAAACGATGTTATTACAGACAAACCTTTACTTCTGACCTTTTTTCCAAAGTTAAGACACAGATGTGCACTAGTAATTTATAGCACAGCAAAATTAAAAATCAATGTGGTTTGCCTGTTAGTTGGTAATAAAATCCCATGCAATTAAATAAATGAGGCAGCAGTCATCACTCCCATCTTCCCTGAAATGTCAGGTTTATGGTCAAACTGTACTTTGTCCTGGTAGAGAAGTTAGAAATGGCTAATGTGTAAGTTCTGTGTGATATTGTTAAATAATTATAGTTATATATTACGGTACACTGTACAGTACACTGTAACTCTGGTGTGTTCACCCTGTATGTAGTGGGATGTAATCTAAAGCATTACGAACTTTTATTTCCGTCTAACTTTATTTTACACCAAAGATGTTGTGCTCTGGGCTCATAATTCATAACAGTTCTTAATACAGGACTGTATTATTATGATTAAGTCCAAGTTACATCTAATGAGTTACCTTCAGAAAAGACTTGAGGAAGACTCGTCTAATTTGTCTAATTATCTGTAAATTTGTAACCTCTTATAATAATAAATAGGAGGTATAATATTTATAATAATAAATAATAAATAGATTAGAATAGAATAGATGGCGCTTTGCTCTGTTGCTGCATTGTATAGCACATGCTCACTCGCATATTCCTGCTATCTTCCATAATGTTTTTACCATCCACACAGATTGTCAGACCTCATAGTTTCAGTTTTTACGAGTACTTGCAAGTGGCACATAATGCAGTTTTCTCTCTCATGCAAGAACTTGTGTTTTGCTCAGAATCTGTGAGAGTCACTTCCGTGCATGTGACTATGGTTTAACTAATTATGTGGGAAACTCTTCAATTCCTGAATCTACTCGTTTAGTAAGATCCGTTCCAAAATTTAATTTCCAAAAGGTTCTTCATGGAAAATGGTTCTGGCTGTGTATTAACGTTTTTTTTTGGTCACATGGAAGAAGCGGTGTCATATAATTACATCCTTCCAGTGACAATGTCCATAAACATTTTGAGTTGTCTTTCAGGCCAATGCCACTTTCGTCGTTATAATTTGATGTTCTAAGCTCAAAACCTCCCAAACACGTTATCTCAAGAATGCTTCGTGAATTTTCCACATTTGGAACAAACATTCACTTGGAGTCAAAGACGAACTGATTCGATTTTAGTCAAAAGGCAAAAGCAGAGTTTATGTTTCTTAAAAGTGCGATTCCCAAATACTGATCTGTCAAAGATCTGATGAGCTGATCCAAAATATCCACATCTGTCACTTCTACAACTTCATAACCTGATTTCATCCTTCAATATGTTTTCCAAACGTGTTCTGAAAAACGTTCCATTCTTTTTTTTTGCACTGAATAACGAACACAGTCAACATTATTGGAGCTGGGAACAGCAAGCTGGGCTGATTTAGGCATCACATGCAGGACTTTAACAATAATTCAATGATAACACAGACTGAAACGCCATATGACCGGACTCGATGAAGGTGATATGGAAGAGGAATTTAATTCATGTGAAAGGGCTTATTTGGAAGATGTGGAGTGGAAGGGGCTCAGTGACGGCGGCCAAAAAAACTGACCTGGTAATAAAAGATCTGTTAAACTCTCAAGTCACAGCATCAAGTCAATTAACTTTACAGAATGCGGCTGTCTCATAGCTCGAAGGCATACAACTCATGAAGCTGTTGGAACTGAGCTTTCATGGTTAAGCTGCGGGATGGAAAGTCAAACACTTTTGGAAACTAGCTCCTCCAACACCTTTCTAACTAGAATGGAAACACATTAAAATCCACCACATCCTGATTTTTATTTGGAGCTGCAGCAAATTGCACACACTGTTAAATATCATGGTAAATGGTCTGTAGGTATATAGCACTTTTCTTGTCTCGATGATGTCAGTGTCTTGCCCAAGATTCGCAGATCTTCCGGGAAGGACTCCTCTCCCTCCTGAGCTACAGCCGTCTCCAATATCAGTCCCCTAAATCTGCCTTTTTTTCACTAGAGATCCATGAATTGTTCTCTGAGAAATAAACAAAAATGTTTAAAAACCTATGTCATAAAGTTACAGAAAGTAAAAAAAAGACTAACGTTCAAACTGAAAAATCTACAGTGACAAGAACACTACCCCACACATCAACATCCATTCTCTTTAGAAAAACCCTGAAGCAGCCACATGTGATTTCATGTCAGGGATAACTGGACTTGATGAATAGCCCTCATTTAAACAAAGAGATCTAATTACACCGACACTTGAGGAGATTGATTTCACATAAGCCTCACATGCAATTCGACTTATTTGCTGAAATAATTACTTTTAAAACAACAATGTCAGATTATTTTGTAATTAATTAGATACATTAGGATGAAATTAAATCAAACCTCTCAGCTCTGTTTTGATCTATGATGCTTTTTATTTATTTCATTTTTTCCCCTGCTTACTCCGTTTCTCATCCTGTAACCAACATTAAAACACTATGTCAGCCTCAAGTATACAAAGGCCAGCTAATGGCAGATCTGTGTGTTAGGAAAAGCAGCACACGAGGTCATGGAGTGACAAAAAGACTAAATGTGTTTAGAGTAACAGGGCCAACGGGACCTGGAATGATCTTAAAGTGAACATTTACTGGCAGCGCAATATCAATACTATCAGATGTACAAGGAGGCCTCTGGGAATTACAACACCAGACAAGGCCTCTGGGTCATGTACGGACTTGAAATTTCGTTCTCCAAATAAACTGATGTCTTCACGCTGCTATCTGCCTCCCAGAAGACCCTGTAGCTTTGAATTTAGTAACAGCCAAAGATAAGTCGAATGCTAAAGAGGAGTTTCGCGGATCCTTTGGTCCCCTTGGATTGTACGTCTCGACAAACCGGACACATACTTCAGTTTGCGTGTTCCTGAGGGCTTTTTGAGTAACCGATTTTAATCCAGTTCCGCTGTTTATCCACCCACGACGTCACAGGCCAACATGATTGAATCTTTTCTTGAGGAAAGTCAAATGTGAAGAGAACAAAAGTTAGTTGAAATGGTTTACTGCAGGATATTGATATCCAAGTAAATCATGACCAGCTCCGAGTGTTTCTCAGCTCTGGAGAGACATCAGACATAGTGAAAGACAGACAGACCGTCTTTCTTGTTGGAGACGCGTTTTCCAGTCTTAAGTCCTGAACAGACAGACCTTTTTAATCTGCTGAAGCCTTATGAATGCAGTGATTTATAACTGTCATTTTACCCAGTATTTGTTATGGCTGGCAACAGTGGCACACAGTATGTGTCAACAGTAAATAACCGAAAGAAAGATTTTGAACTGTGATACAGATTTGAAATGTCTACAATGAAGATGGATGACAAGTCTCCACTCCTTCCCACTGTCTTGCACATCTGGAGCCGTAGCCTTTGCAGTAGGGATTGGGGGATAGGGATTGCTGTTGATACACGAGCTCAACCAGTTGCGAGTCAGTCTCAGATGTCAAATAATGACTTTTCCCCTATCAAATACATTTGATGGTGAAACCAAAGTGAAACACGTCATCATCAGAATTTTTGTCTGTGTGTGGTTTTTCCCACTGGAAAATATATCAATGGAGTTAACAGTTCAGGATGCAGATTTTGTCTTACCCTAAAAACGACCTCTCCACTTTATAGTTTGTACTGGTGTCATTTTTCTGACCACCGTGGCGATTTAGAGGCAATGAAAATAACTAATGCATAAAACAACTAGTCGGTTCTACAGTTGTGCAACAGCTGTTTTGACATGCCTCTAGTTTGAATCCAAGAATAACCACACCTAGGCTTCAGCTTTGTGCTAAACACAATCATGAGAGTGAACAAATATTTCTCTTTTTGACAAAAAGCTAATAATCATTGATCTGAAAATGTTTCTCCTTTAAACACACTATCAGAAAGTGCATTCCTGTATTCTTTAAATGAGCTACCCAACATTGTGTCAAGACCTATTAAATACACTGGAGCCTGTTTCACCACATGACAGGACGACACATTGGCTGCAGCTCCTAACATTGGTGACCAGCACACTTGCATGTAATGTGTGAACTTTGCTCTTACTATAGTATTGTACACTCAATTGTTTGCCAGGGGAGGAAGAGACACCATTTGTCTCCCCTTGTTTCATTATGTCATAATAAAACATTTTGAACTTTTGAACTACCACACTGAGCTGACATTTAGTGTTTGGCTGGAGGATGGCCGATAATAGCAAAACAGTCCCGGAGGTCATTATTGACAGTTTTAAAGCATCCGTTTGTGGCGGGGCAGAGATGAGAAAGAGAAGGTTAAGGCACTTTAAAAACCAGACAACAGAGATTTTACCTGGATACTTTCACGCTAACATGCATAACTGCTGAATAACTTTTAAATGCGTTTGTTGTCAGTGTTTAACTGCGGTGACTTGATGTAGCACAGATCTCCACCTCAGGCCTTACATTGTGGGCTGTTTGGTTTAAACTCTCCCAGCTGCTGTAACACCTGGGTGGGCCTGTTCTACAAAAACACCTCTGAATGTTAAGATGTGGCCGAAATAAATAACATAAGATAACATTCTGTCTCTCTTATCATATTTAAACTCATTGATGTGTTGCTGAGGCACAATACCAAAGACAACCTTTTTCGATAACATGATCCCTTTTTCTTCATTTTGTCTGTGTCTTTCGTGCAGACGGGGTGTGCTGCATCTCCATCAGAGTAGGGGTATCCATGACCTGGGCCTGCCTCGCTGGGAGTTGACCCTGTGTCTGGTTGTGGTGGTCTTCATCCTCTACTTCAGCCTGTGGAAAGGTGTCAAGTCCTCAGGGAAGGTAGGGGCCTGGATCACCACTCAATAACCTTTACACAAATATCTGTAGAGGAATTTGTAGCAAATACTCCCACAGGCATCAGAATAAATTGATGATACTAGGTCAAAAGGCAGTGCTAAACATTGTGAGGGCTGGACTCTCACATTCAGCCTTTTATTTAAGGCTATAAAACCTACTGTAGTTACTTTCATTGGCCATTGTTTAACGACAAATTAGCCTCTGGTGTACAAAGGGAATATCTGGGCCTTTCATTTGATTGGTCAAACTAGAAACAGAAACCAGAAGGCGCCAAAACTTGTCCGTCGCCTACAGATTTTGTATATTTACATTCATCAGAATCGGTTTATAGAGATAACTTTCATGCAATCAACATACTGTAGCAAACATACTGATTTGTTGCAGTCATAGTGTTTATCAAACTCACTGCACATGTTGTGCATGTTTAGCATATAATCGCTAGGGTTAGACACAACAGTTTTTCTTATTTCTCAATATTTATGTGATGATAGAAAAAATTAAAGAAAAAAAGAGACAATATGATGTATTTTTGCCTTCTCACCTGTTTGTCCTGTGTTTGTGTTTAGGTGGTCTACATAACAGCCACTATGCCCTACGTGGTCCTTTTTGTGTTGCTGATCCGAGGTGTAACTCTCCCAGGGTCCATGGACGGCATCAGGGCCTACCTACATGTCGACTTCAAGCGGCTCAACAATTTGGAGGTCAGAGGATTTACCTTTAGAGGGACTATTAAAAGGATTATCTTATTTTATCTGAACTTATCCATGAGTGTTGGAGATAAGAGACATATTTTTGATAAGGTTAACACAGGAATGATGGTTGCTTTGAGTGTGAAATCCCAGGTTTTATAGCAGTTTGGTGTTATTTGATTATATCTGGATGGTTTAATGTTAGCCTTTGGGTTTATCTGCACATTCATCTTACTCTCTAAATAAATAACATGTACGCCAGAGGCTATATAGATTACATATTATATATATAGAGCCGTCTGTCTGTCGCACTGTAATTAAGAAGGTGGGGTATCTCCAGGGCTCAGGGTAAAGGCTGGATGCTCAGCGGTGCCTCCAATGCTGAATGTTTGAAAATTAATGAATGTACTCTTTACACACATACGTAAGATATGATCTTCCAGTAACTAAACTGATATACATGTGTTGGGGTTGTCAAAAGTTCACATTTTGCAGAATATTTGTGGCACTAGACGTAGTCGTTTCTTCCGGCATGGAGGTTATGTTTTTCACTCTTGTTGACTTGTTTATAAGCAACAGGGGTTGTTACGAAACTTGTTGGAAAGATGCAGTCTGGAGCAGGGATAACAATTTGTTGTGGATACGGATCAGGGGAAGAACCAAAGATTTTTTTCAACATTTCAGTGAATACTCTATCGATCTTGGCATAAAATAATCATCTGACACATTTAGGGGAAATTATATCTAAGTGTTTGAGATTTGGTGCAGTTAGATTTAATTTAGGTGGACTAAAGGGCCTTTGTGGAGATAAACACTGTCTGAGTGCCATTCTAGTGTTATACTTATGTAATTACATACTTCAGAATACTTGCCTAAAATTTACAGGAGAATAAAGGATTCACTTTTCCACATATTGGTCATAATGCACCATTTGAATAATAAAATAAGTTAAATAATGAGATTTAGCATTTATTGGCTATTCAATAAACAGTGTTTTGAATATTCTTTAGCAATCCAATATTCATCCTATTTGTCTTTTATTTTGCTGATAGGTGTGGATCGATGCCGCCACTCAGATCTTCTACTCTCTTGGCGCAGGATTCGGAGTCCTCATTGCTTTTGCCAGTTATAACAAATTTGACAACAATTGCTACAGGTAAGCGTTTGCAGTATATTTGCAAACCAAGCCAGCAGCCACATAGCATCCTGGTGATTTTAAGCAGTTCGCCGTTTCCGACATGTAACTAAATCACAGTGCATAACAGGTGATGCTAATCTGTCCAGCTGACCCCAGTGACCAGGTGTTAACAGAAAAGATAAAGCACAGGCCAGGAAGGTTTGTCAGATTATAGCGCAGGGCTGTGTTAGTGCTCCTCTTCCTCACAAAAAGCAGATATGAGGCTGGCTCATGTTTTCCACGTTAATGGGATGCAGAGGTGCTGTTAGTGACTGTCCATTGCCCATAGCAGAAAAACTTTTCTGCTGTAGTTCCACGACATTGCTGCATCAGTTAATGCTGAAATGATTTAGTCACTTAATAAAAATAGAATGGTTCAAGTTCATGATTCTCCAACTCGTGAAATATAATGAAAAGTGTCTGTGACGCTACCAGAGGAATCAGATACTGAGATCAGTCCGGAGGCCGGGGTTTAAGATAAGAGACATCGTCTTTAATTGCAGTCCAAATGATCTTACACAAACAGTTTACATAAGGAGCCAGAAACAGAAACAGACGATAGGCAGGTACAAAGTCAAAAGTGGCAGAGGAACAATAGAATTGGCAGTTATAATGAAGAGGGTTCAGTGACAGCAGGGACAGGAAACTAACCCAGTAACAAGTGTGTAGTGGTAAATTGACCAAGAACCAGGAACTGAACAGTGTTAGTCTTAACAAAATAAGACAGGAAATGTATTATGTCCTTTCTTAACAGATGTACCAACGCTATAATTACATAAGGCTTTTCGATTGGTCGTCACATTACCATTAGAATTAAAAACTCAAATCTAAACTAAGTAAAAGGACAGACCAGAATTGAACCAGAATTGAACACAGATTATATCTTCAGATGAAATCTATGAAAAGTAAACTGCAGTAAATGAAAAATGATGTGTCCTTTACACTCCATTCTTCCATCCATCATCTAAACCTCTCTCCTTTGAGTTTTGCAGGGGGTCTGAATCTCCTTCATATTGTACTCAGGAGAATCATATGGGGTGAAATTATGTAAGATCCTCAGAGCTCAAAAGAAGAAACTAATTCCATTTTAAACACTTGACTGAATATAAGACATAAAAACATAGTTATTTTAACCAGGTTACCAGAAACATAAAAGAGACATTGATGCCTCCTCCTGTACTCCTCCTATGCTAGATCAACTAACTTTGATTAAAATGGGATATTTATAATTGTTTTTAAAGAAACGTTTTGAGATGTATTAAATGGAGAAATATCCTTCTTTTAATATACCCTGTTTATCACATAGCTGATTTTGAGTGAGCCACTGGCTCTGTGAATAAAAACAAAGCACAACACATAAGAGCACAGGATCAGAGGGGAAATCAGAAGGAAGAGAATGTGTCTTTGAGACGTTTCTGCTTCCTCGGCTCTGGAGGAGGCCGACAGCCTCGGGTGTGAGGCCACAACAGCAGCACAGTAATTACTGATCGAACCACCAACTGGGTGCAGAGGTCAAAAGCGTCTCATTAACCTGAAATTCTCTCCTAAAACACAGTTTTGGGCTGAAGACTCATGGGAAACTTAAAAGATATTAAGCAACACTGATTTTAGCAGTGATTCAATATTGTTAGTAACACACACGCTGTCATGTTCTGTTAAACATTAAGTTAACAAATCCTAACTCAAGCTACAACTTTTTTTCTAGGGATGCTCTCTTGACCACTACTGTGAACTGCATCACCAGTTTCTTCTCAGGGTTCGCCATCTTCTCCGTGCTGGGATACATGGCTTACAAACATGGGGTGAAAATAGAGGATGTGGCAACAGAGGGTGAGTAGATTTCATTCAATAATCGCTCTGTTAAAGCATCAATTTGTCTGGGGATCTCATAACTTTTGTGTGTGTGTGTGTGTGTGTATATGTGTGTGTGTGTGCACTTACAGGGGCAGGATTGGTGTTCATCATCTACCCTGAGGCGATCTCGACACTCCCTGGCTCAACATTTTGGGCTATTGTGTTCTTCATCATGTTACTGACGCTGGGCATCGACAGCGCGGTGAGTCTCAACAAACACTTTGTCAGATCATATCCTTTAAACCACACGTGGGATGGAAGTGTATATGTAAAGAAAACTTTCAGGTTGGTGATGATGTCCACGCATGGTATTGTTGAGAAGTACTGTTGGGTAACTGCAACCTCCCTGTGCAGGTTCAAATCTGAGACACAGCCCATGTTTCTGGAAAGTACCAGTTTGCATTAAAAAAGTCTGATTACCATGACTTTTGTTTAATCTGCCTTGATTGACATGGGAATAATATAGTAGAGAACACAGTAAAACCACTTTAATCGACAAGGCTGTTTAACATTTCCCTCCTGGAAGAAGCTTTTCTTACTTTATATCGGATTTTGCTCAGAGTCTGACCGATGTTAAAGTAGACTGTTGAGTGCTATAAACATAAATAAACCTGCAGTCGTATGACTTGATAACTTAATACGTTTTTTTTAACACAATTATACCAGTGAAGTAGAACCAAAGCGAATTTCCAACCCTTGCTGGATGAAAAAGTTTTACTCAATTCGTCAAAATTTAAAATTCTATCAACCTGTTTTAATGGACACATGATGCTGTAAATGTATTATTGAATTAACGTTTGTTAGATGTTTAAAGGTTAGATTTGCCCATGCCAGTCTGATTTGAAAAACATCGTGGTACACTGGCATTGGTGCAGTGGTTATCGTTTTCGCTGTCGGGGCCAGCCTCCTTACACTGTACAAAGATAAGAAAAGTTTAGGTTTTCATTGATTTCTCAGAGGGGATCTAGTGAATTTGAATGTGGTTTCATAAGGGGACTTTTGGGCCTGGGTGGAGGTATGAACTCAATGATTAAATTAGTGTTTCTGGAATACAATGTTTATGATGATTGCATAACGTAGAATACATACATTGGGACCACAGCTGTTTAGTTGACTACACAGTTCTGAATGTATCTGCAAACATAAGCATACTTTTAAAGTATTGCGATTGATAAATATACTTGGATCTAGGAATCAGCATGAGTCGTCTCTCTCTGTTTTTCTGTGTGTGTCAGATGGGCGGCATGGAGGCGGTCATCACAGGCCTGTCGGACGACTTTAAGTTCCTCAAGAGAAACAGGAAAGTCTTCACCTTCGCCACAGCCTTTGGAACCTTCCTGATGGCCCTGCTCTGCGTTACTAATGTCAGTGTCATATTGTAACTATATATTTATAGACAATACTTGAATGAAGCACATGTCAAAGTCTCACGTCTAACATGACAAAGATTCATACACTCACTCAGCCATGATACTGTCCGTGTGCAAATACCGAAAACAACTAAAACCTGGCTGACAGAAATTCATGTTTCAAAATGTATTAGATTTGAATGTTGTTTAAAATTTGAGAGATGGAGTTGATTTGCAATGTCAAAACAAGATAAATCACAGATTTGAACCGATTCCGCCCTTCTCTGAAAGGAAAAACTGAAGTCCCTTGATGACGAAACTCTCAAAGAAATGATTGAGTTAGGTCACATCAGATAACACATTATAACGTTATTAGAGCTGTACAGAGGGAGCAAATCATTTGATTTCTCAAAGGTCGTCGTGCATTCACGTATCAGCAGTGATGAGAAATGCTGAACGGGACACAGACTCAGGCAGACAGAAAGACGTGATGTTTGTTAATCACATGGTTTCACTTGAATCCAATAAATATTTTTTTGGGGGATAGTGAATGATGCCTTGTCCATGTTATTCCACTTACACAAGATAGCGATTGTTGATTCTAAGGATCCAAATCAAACGCCCAACAAACCCCCCCCGTTGTCATGTGACGCTCATCTACGCGTTCAGACTTTCTCTCTTCAAAGTGCCCTTCCATTCACCTCCCGATGAAAGGCAAGCCGATACAGAGAGGGTATTATGTTAACACCAGTGTTTATGTGACTGCACACAGGGGGCCACTTATCTGTAAGGGTGAAGGTTTATATACCACACGTGGCACAAACAAACACACACCTACGCTGAAATCCTCTCTGTTTCCTCTCCTCGCTGCAGGGTGGGATCTACGTGCTGACTTTATTAGATAAGTATGCAGCAGGGACCTCCATACTGTTTGCAGTGTTGATTGAGGCCATTGGAGTGTCGTGGTTTTATGGTAAGTACATAAATTATTCCCGAGAAATTACTACATTCCTTTATCAACACTAAACATTTATTGATTTCTTCTGTTGACATTGCAACACGACAATGATTTTGACAAGTGAAAACTGAAACGTCTCTTCACTCACACATTCTCGAACTCTTGATATCATTTAAGAAAAATACACATTGAAACTTGCACGTGCAGATGATAGAACAATCAACACTGACAACAAAATGTTTATGTAAATAACTAGACATACAGTTAAGTTAATTCAAAAAAATTCAAAACTCAAGACATTTACATTTTTGAGTAATAAAAGAAATTTGTACTTTTAGGAGAAGGAAAAAAAAATTGGCAGTGAAGGAAATCAAAGACACATGCTGGATTATATTACAATACAAAAAAAAAATGGGTAGATCATCATGTCAGTGTTGCTCTGCTTCTGTCTGCTGAGACCACATACTTGGCACAGAGAGCTTGGCGTGGCCTAAAATGTTGAGCGTGTATAACTTGTATCTCAGCAGTAACCTGTGCTATGTAACATCTCTCTCCAGGTGTGGATCGTTTCAGCGAAGATATCGAGCGTATGATGGGATTTAAGCCTGGTCTTTATTGGAGGCTCTGCTGGAAATTTGTCAGCCCAGCTTTTCTTCTGGTGAGAGGTGTCAAGAAAATGGATGGAGCTACATTCAGGGCTTGTGTCATGGACAGGAATAATCTAACATGTGATAAATTCCAGTACAAATGCTTGCAAGATGTATGACGTCATCATTAATTGCCCACAGAAGCTTATGCATCAGAGAAACAGTGCTGGCCAGCATCAGAACTTTAATTGCATTGCAATCAGAATCAATATAATCTCAAGTAAATAGATGTAATAGTTTTGTGGGCACACAGGGAAAGCAGTTTACATAGCGCCTCATATTCAATCATCTGCAGAGGTGCTTGTGTCCTGTTCCCAGAGGGAGGACAGAACAGAGAGGATAGATGGAACCTTCTCCGACTCCATGTGACTTTATCACTGGCTGGAGAACTAAGTACCTTGCGACTCCACGTGCATCAGAGGAAGCACGTGGCTTTGTCCGCTGTCGTCCAGGGGTGGGCGTAAACAGCCATGTGCTTCCTCTAATACATACGCCCGCTGACAGCCTCTCCTGGACAAGAGAGGAATTTTCACAGTAATGAGGAGATCTCATTAAAATAATGTAAATTACAAAAGTTTAAAAAATAATTACTATTGTTTAAAGATATAGCTTTAGATATATATATATAGGAAAGCCAGATAGTTTATGCCAAAGATTATACATGCTTTACCGTCTCATTCGCAAACAAACAGAGTTTTATAGAACAATAAAATTAATCTTTCTGTTTTTGTATTTTGTGCCGAGATGTCTGGCTGGAAACAGATTCCCCATCCAACCATTTATATTCATCTCCTCATTTTCTCTTGGTCTAGATTGTCACATTGTACCTTTAATACCTTGTGTGCATTCACCGTCAATGTGTATCAGGAGGTACAGGCAGGTCAACACAATGTTCTACAGGTGTGAAGTCCAACCTTTTGGCCCCTACAAGCTCTGCTGCCTCCTGCAACCAACTAGACCAATGAGGTTTAAACGATTTTATTGATTAATTGACACTTTGTCTGTATCAACATTTCTAACTAACAGAGACTCGTTGATCTGTCGTGCTTTAGGTGGCAATTTCAACTAACATGGCCTTTGATAGTCAGATGAAAAATTAGGGTATACAGGTAAACTGAATCCTCCATGATACATGACTGCAGATTACGTTTCAGAGGGACAGAGCACAGGTAGCGCCGTCATGAATAAGTCCAGAACAGGTCAATCAGGTTACAGAAAGGGAGAGTGATTTATTACAGTGCACACAGACAGGCAACTCAATTCAGTTTCATGAATAAAACACTTTTAAAGAAGATACAGATACCTTCATAAGGATTAACTGTTCTGATAAAGATATTTCAGTTCTTGACCTTGGTTCCCCCGTGTCTGTTTCTTCATTTCCCCTCAGCTTATCTCTGCCTCAGACTCCACATAATATTTAATGCCGCACTAATACTCTACTAATCTATGTTTCTCTTTCCCTCTCCTTTTCTTTTCACAGTTTGTGGTAATAGCCAGTGCTGTGACATCTTCAGGCCTAAAGTATGATGACTACACCTTCCCTTACTGGTCCAATGTAGTTGGCTGGGGTGTGGCCATGTCCTCCATGATGTTTGTCCCCATCTATGCTATTTATAAAATACTCAGCGTACCAGGAACGTTAAAACAGGTCAGTATCCAAATATAAGTTTGTCACAGAAGTTGTAAAAAATGTGTTTAACCTGGATTTTTATGCTTATACAAGAATATTACAAGATTCAAGTGTCAAGTGTACACTGGTACACAGTAAAAATAAAACTGGACATCACACACAGTGTAACTAGACATTACATAATAGTGTAATTGGAGGTAAACAGAACACTTGTGGCCAAAGGGCTTTCCAGTATGTTTGTGTTTCAAGCACAACTTGAAAACAACTGTCGGATTTGGAGGAAACTCTCATCTTGATGACATTGTGAGATTTCACTTTCAGATGAAATCATCACTTCAAAGCAGTCAGAGTTTATGTTTGTAATTATCCAAGAGAGCTGTTTTGAACCCTCAGCAGCTAATGAGTGAGTCACTCGACTGTAACAGGTCCGACATCCCATTGGCATTTCCCATTGTTACTCAGGCCTGAAGATTCCCCACAGGTTAATCCTGAAAACTCCTAAACTCTTTAGCTTTGATCTCTTCATGATGACCAGAATAAAATGCTCTGAGAATTCCTCACACGGTTCTGGAAAGAGATGTCATCTCAAAGCAGATATAACCTCCATGAAATGTTATACTAATGTATTTAAGTAGGCAAGCATTCGATTATCAAATAATAAAACTAAATTTAAAGTAGATACATTATATGTGGAAAGTTATTAACACATTTTTCTCGGTTTAATTTTTAATATTGGACTGCAGGTATGGGTCGGACAGTATGATTCTATTTTAATGTGAAGTAATAAAGGAAGACAAGCTAGACAGGGCTTTGTCCTGCAGCAAGATAATAACTAAAACAGGGAGTACCGGTGTTTGACCTCAGAAGAAAAGAAGCACACAGAGGCTTCACATGATGAAGAGCAGCACAGTCTCCGGACTTAAACCTCAGGGAGCTGGTTTGTGATCAGTTGGACAGAAGGTCAAACACATCAGTGTGAACCTCTGTGAAAAAACTTCTGTTGTGATGGGGTGAGCAGGTGAAATGCAGGAGACAAGTCCAGGTGAACAGCTAAAAAGTATTTTAATTCAATGCAGAAATTAGAGGGTTCAAAAACAGTGGCCAAAGAATTTAAGAAGTACACACCTTAGGAAAAGAGCTGCCACTCACAACCAGTAATGAACACAGGGAACAAGACGAACTGTCAAAGACAAAGGACAGCCGCAGAACTTATATACACAAACGATGCAGGGATAACCGAAAACAGGTGAACCACATTCGGAACAGGAAACATGACAAAGACAGGAAGTTTAGCTAGAGAAAACATGGAGCAAAACTTCAAAATAAAACAGGAAACTGAACTCAAACACAACCCACACTTCTAAATTAAACTTAACTCAAGGAAAACAAGGTCAGGACCAAAACATTTTTTTTCAAAAGTTCATCATAACAAAGGCAGAATCATGAAACCCTTCTGAACAACTTCTGATTTCCAGAGAGAGAGAGAGAGAGAGAACACAACGTGTATTTTTAGCTGGTGTATGTGTCAAAAACATGATTATTTCAAATCCCATTTAATCTCCAAAATATTTGTTTGTGCATTGCTCTTATTACAGAAACAATTAAACATTAAACTAAGTCAATTTCCATAGAAAACTTTTCTCTAAAAAAATTTGGTTTACCTACTTTGACAGAAATATGTGTGGACAGTTATTAAAGGGCCAGTTTATACATGCCTTGCAGATGGTAGACATGTCGTGAGCTCAGGTTGAGACTGATGTGTTGTTTTTCCTTGTTTTGTAGAGGATAGCATATTGTATCACTCCTGAACATGAACATCATTTGGTGGCTGAGGGAAATATACGCCAATTTACAGTAAGTATATTTTCTGACTTACTTGAAGGAGCCTGCAATTAATCTGCATTTGAACACATTAAAAGAGGCATATAATGCTCATATTCAGGTTTATTATTTTAACTGGTGCCATTGAAATAAAACTTTACATGCTTGAATATTCAGTAAATAAAAATGTCCTCATATATTGGAAATATTGACCTCTACTCCCGCTGTTCCTGGCTTCTTTATGGGGGGGCACCAAACTAGCTGTGTGTGTTGCAAATTTGGTGCAGTGTGATGTCATGTGACATCACAATGATGCAAAGTTTTGGCAAAACTACTTCAGGGGCTTCAGAAGCAGTGTTTTCTTTAGGGGGAGAGGAGCTAATTTTTCTGCCTTGGGCTTTAGATGCTAAAAAACCTTTATAACAGACTACGAAGTACTAAGTACTGAAAAAGAGAAGACCCATAATATGTCTCCTTTAAAAGTGAAACAAAATGTGAGGAAACAACCTACTACACTATATGGCGTTGGGAAAATACCCCATCAGTGTGAAAGCAGAAAAAGCTAAATTGAAACACATTTGACGACAACTCCTAACACTTCATTTTGTTTTCCAGCTCAAGCATTGGTTGGCCATCTGATGACGAATACCCAGAATTCACTCATCCATTGTCCCGTCTATTGTGCTACCAGTGGTCGCACACATGAGGAGAGCAGCAGTCTCCACTGCCTTGCAGCAGCCCCTCTCCTGTGCATCTACCACCCAAGGCATTCCTGGTCAACAGTGGCTTTAAGCAGTTAAGATGTCGGAGTCATGCCTGTTCATATTTCAACCATTCTACAACTTTGGCTCATAAGGGAGGCGCACCCGGTGGGGAAAATCTACTGTTATTCGCCCCAGGACATTATTATGTTTTTTAATACACAATTTTAATTATTATAATACTATTTTATTTTTACATTTAATGATGTGACTATTATCTCCTAGAAGGGATTTGAACTAAAATAAAACCAAAACAATCCTTATTAGTGACGAGGAGACAAGCATATTTCAGTTTTCTTTTTGGGCCTGTGGTTATTTATTGTTATAACATTATTATTATTGTCAGGTTGATTGGCGTCTATGTGTCAGTGCCTTATCGAGCGAGACACTCTATGCTTCTTAAAGTCTGTACAGGAAGAAATAGAATAAGCTGTGTTGACTCAGGAACCCATAAATCCATCCACAGTTTGTGGAATGGCTCAGCTCGCCGGCTACCTGGTCCTTTGGCATTCAAGTCATAGAGCTGCAGGTCGACAGAGCATCAAGGTCGAGCTTCTTAGCAAAAAGAAAACAGGCCTGATTTAATACTTTTTGTCACATATTGTGTTACAGAAAAAGGGAATGATGCATGCATCACTCCAAAGCTTTAAAAAGAAAAACAGGGCATGCTTCATTCACCTCTTATGCTTTTTGAAAGGCTAGACTCAACCAGAGCTTTATCATATAAGACTGATGCCGAACCTGGTCAGTGCCTGGCTGCTCAATTAAGATGCAGGGAAAAAAATTCAGCTAAACAAATGGCGTAACTGTTACAGTTTTAAATCGTTGTGTTACAAACTTTCGTCTGTTCAGTGCTTCTGAGCTTTTTCTCCAGATGGCGAGAGAGTGAGAGAGTGTATGTGTATTCAGATTTTTGTTGCCGGCCACACAGTATTACTGTTAGAATTCAGTACATGGAGGACTACCTCTTTCACTGCAATGTTTTTAACTACTATGTTCAGTAGTGGATATACAATTCTTATGCTGTGTTCACACTAAACGCAAAGCCAATTTTTAAGGGTCAAGTAATGCGATTTTGACCACCTGAGGCCTGCATACCAGTGGCCCATTCACTTGCTAGCTTGGTTCACTACCAGGCACTTTCTCCAGTGGGTTTCATTCTCAATGCTGATTGGCTTTCGCAATATCGCGTCATTCAAGTTTTTCACTCGAGTTCAAATATTTCAACTCGAGCAATTTTGCATCTCTCATATCACATAATTCGTGCTGTTTGTGTCGCCTGATGCGAGTGATCGTGATTTGCGTCTATTCGCGTCTTTGCATTAACTTTGTCGTGAAAAATTTGCTTGGCGTTTTGTGAACACATTATTATTCTGTCATCAACATATCTTGTGATGTTCTTTTTTAATACCCTTAGAAGTGCCATTATGTTTATTTAGGAATGACATTGATCATATTTGTCTGTTTTCTCTTGTTTTTTTATTTATTGGAATGAAGTTGAATTGGAACCTTGAATCGTAACAGAACACCCTTACTGAAAGGAATAAAGCCACATCAAAAAAATATTATTTATGTGGAATATATAAGAAGATATAAAAAATATATAAATATATTCTTTTGTTATATCTAATCTTGTATTTATCAAATTGTTTATAACAAAGCGTGAATGTAAAGTATTTTAAGCGTAACTGTCCCCAGTCATAACTTTGTGTTTGATGTATAGCTAAGATGGACTATTAAGAAAAAGAATATTATATTATAGTGTAATCCAGGGTTACATTGTCACATGCGGGTGTGAGCAAATATACCCTGTCTTTCCTGGGCTATGTTTACAAAAATAATGCGTACAATACCAATGTCCTGTGGAAGTAAGTGAAAAATATCTATGAAGAAGTCTGAAGTATTCACACTATGATAATAAAGAATTTCTTCTACACACAAAGCTGAAGGCCACGAGTGGTGATTTTCATTTTTTCTTGATTGCAATCACCTTTCATTATATTAATTAGAATTACCTGTTAGATTCATGATAGAAAACTGATTAAGGGTCAAAACCCAGACCAGAGAAATCAACTTATTTAGTCCACACATTCTTCTTTATTGTTTGAAGCTGGCAAGCCTTAGAAGGCAGCTGTATTTCTTGCCAGAATCCATCTTGTTTGGCTTTTAGTTATTCACTTGTGGGCGAACCACAGTGAACAAGACCAATCTGTGTCCTATGAGGGAGGAATTACCCTGACAGGTGCAGGACTAGGAGCAGAAGTGGGATGTAAGACAGTACATTTACTTCGTAACTATACTTAAGTAGTACATTTTTCAAGCATCTGTACTTCTCCATTTATTTCCGGTTACTTTGAATCACTTTTACTTCACCACATACAGTATATCAGTAAATGTCTCTACATTCTGATCCAATATATTTTTTACACTGTTAAATTGTTTTTTATATTTCGAAATGTAATCAATAATGCGAGGTGAATTGATCCACTGATCCAATCAGAGTGGTCAGGGAACATCAGATTCCTGCAGCATCACTGTTTAACAAAACCTGAAATGGATTTGGAAAAGCCATCGACCGTGGCTCAGCCATAGATAATTGGATTAGTGAATGGAATAGGCTACATCAGCAAGTAATTTTAATACTTTGTACACTTGGAAGCAAATACTCACTTGCTTCTACACAAAAGAAAGGTTAAAGTGGTACGTTAACTTGGGTTTATGTTGTCTGTTTATTTGTACATATATGTAAGTAAAGTGTTTCCTCCATCACTGGCAAAAAGGTGTAGTGACAGTAAGAACAATAAAAATGACAGATACAAAAGAGTTTAGTGTTAGCTGCTATAGCAGGAGAGTTTCTTTGTTGAAAGAAGAGCAAACCAATGTGCAGCAGGTCTTTCTCAATGGAAAAATAAAAAGGTTTCTGTCTTCTGCAGATGGCTCCTGCTAACAAAGAAATGCAAACATTTATTTGTAAATTCCTCTTTAACAACAATTAATGTAAAAATGTTAAAATTGCCTTAATGGGAAGAAAGATAAGTGGCAATATAATCCCTGCTCATCTTTGGTCCTAAGTAACATTCTCTACTTGTAATGGGTCACGGGTCAAGTTTTGTACATGTTTTCCCCCCAGACCATGAGAAACTTAACTAAGTCAGTTTAGTTTTACTGCTGACTGAGGGCTTCTAATAGTGGCTGACTGTGCCTTTCCACTGTCTCTCCCTTTGTTCTCCTGCTCTACCACTGGCATACAAGCCTCCAGTGTCCATTCTCTGTGCCTTTGCTGGGTAAACTATTATTGTTCATGATCCTCTGCTGCACACAAGCCAGTTTTTCAGATTCATTAATAACCCTTGAGGAAATCACATCCAAAAAATACACACACAAAACAGTGTTTAAACACTGGCCCTGGTCCGGTCTTCAAATAAACTGTAGCTAACAAAAGTGATCTGTTTTCTTATTCCAGTGAGGAAGTTTATAAGCAAATTAATTTATTTTTTTACTAAGGTTATCGATTGTGTTGGTATAACTTCTTCACCTTAATTTGAACAAACTCATTTAAATTGAACATTGGCAATTGAAGGTTTTTAAGTTGAAGTTTTTTAATTAAGTTTTGAGTAATTGTTTCTTTTTCAGTGTACATTGCAAACCAACAGTAACAGTTTAAACTACATTCATTGGGACAGTAAAATACATCAATATCACACTCAAAAATGAGTGTACAAAAGAAACAAAAACAATATTAATGTGCAGAAATAAGTGGATGAGCAATTATCTTCCTGCTAAAAAAGAGTAGAATGTTGAAATTTACTTTTCAGAATAAATATCTCTCTAATACAAGAAGGTACTACCTTTATCTAGAAATAAAAGTAAGCAATTAGAAAGTTCATCAACTCCCAATTCAATTGAAGACAAAAAAAATGTAACAATCCCCAGGAGATAAACATACAGTGT
This sequence comes from Limanda limanda, assembly GCF_963576545.1. NCBI lineage: Eukaryota > Metazoa > Chordata > Actinopteri > Pleuronectiformes > Pleuronectidae > Limanda > Limanda limanda. The sequence goes on from NC_083638.1 coordinate 14,336,052, forward strand.
GTTGACTGGGAAGAATTCAAGCTAGTCATAACATAGTCTTTAGCACGTTATTGGCAGATGACCTGGCTATGACCTCAATACAGAGTTAAGACTGTGATCTTACTCAACACACAAATGAGAGAAAGCAGAGAGAAACCAGAACTATGTTAATCCAGTGGAATGCCTCCGTAAATGCCAACTTGACCATTTCCTCAACCCACAAGCACTTCATCAACTGTACACATGTCAGAGAGGCCTGAGGACCCAGCTCAAGTTGGTCTCCCTGTGGTGGTGCAATCGTTTGCGCTATGACTTAATGATAAGAAGGTTCTGGGTTCGTATTTTGCAACTCTTCATTGCCCACAGTATTCTTTTTTATATCCCATACTTTCTTAACAAAGTTATCAGTGCTGGGAGAAATCATGAATAAAATATAATAATAATTGAAAGACTGAAGGACAAAAACGTAAGAAAAGTATCTACTGCACAACTTGCAGATACAAACAGAAAAGTGACCATTGAAGTGCTCAGATAATGAACAGCTACATATAAACTACACTCATGAAAGACGGAGTTAGATAACAAGTGGCTTTTAATGTTTACAATTGTAGCTGTGTAAGGTTAGCCTCGGAAAGGAATGTTTCAATGCTTTCAATATTCCTACAAAGGTAAGCTTTTGTCTGTTTTTAGCTTGGGCCTAACAGGAGCTTATGGTTCCAATTTTATCCTGAACTGCATTCTCTTTGTGAGGATTAAATAAAAGAACAACCACCTCGTCCTGATAACGCTGTAAAACATTTAATCACACATGTTAACAATATCAAGGTGTTTTTAGAGCAGTAGATGTATGTATCCTCATCATAGCAAAAGAGACTTTCTGCAAAATGATGTGGCCCAGGGGAAGCATTTAAACATAAAACATAACACTTTGGGGACCTAAAGGTCAGAGGTGAGCAGTGAGCAAAGCAGGTGCATAGGTCTGGATATAGGAAAAATACATGCTTTAGAATTCAGAGGGTGTTTTAACACACCCTGCTCTCTGGTAATTTGGGTTTTAGTAGCACCACTATCTTTAAATGATACAAGGGATATATACTGCTCTAAGTTGTGGGTTTAAAGAAAGCAGAACGTTTGGCTGGGTGGAAGAGATGAAAAACTGGACAATATAATGGAGGTTGGTTATTTGAAAATATCTGAATAGATGAAATGGATGTAGTCCAAATGTCTAGGATGGTAGATACAAATCTTCAAAAACCAAAAGTTGAAGGGGGATAATTATTATTACCGATTTGAGCCAAGGTTGTTGGAGATTAGAACTGGGACTGACCAATAACCACACTCAGCTACCATGAAGATATAATTAATATCTTTGTCAGTGTAATTCTGGAACTGCTCAAATATGCCTATAAGTTTAGTCATAAAAGCTGGAGGGATATTAGGGAACCTTATATGCTTTATGCTTGGGGCTTGAAACCAACTCCTGAGTTTTTCAGCACTAGCAAAAAGCAGACAGTAGTATGCACACTTTTTGCAGTGTAGATGCAAATTATTTTAAAAGATGAACGATTCCTTGGAAATAATAAATCTTGAGATGTAAGAAAATTATTCTAACAGCTGTTGGGGAGGATGGAATGTGGACGATATCCCTTTCATGTCGGCCTTGAACAAACTTCAAACCTGAAAGGGGAGGAAATCCCATTCAGTTTCTTATGTAATCTTCAAGCAGTTCGAAAGAGTGAGCACTGTAATTGCAGCAAGTGCTAAATCTTTAAAGCAGTACTTTCCCCCAGCTATATTTGAAAAGCTGATACTTCCAGCAAATATGCATCAGGAGTGAAACCAACATTTCTTCACTAAGTCTCATGTGAATCTGATCAGCTTGAAAATAAGTCTTTGGGCAACTCTTGGACCTGTGAGTAGTTGAAACAGGAGCCAGTTTCCACAGCAACTGTACAAATGCAGACACATTTGGTGAAGGTCTTTCAAGAGTTTTGAGCAACATGTTAAGATCACTTGCTTTCTCCCATGTCAGCAACTTCATGTGCCAGAGGATTTGGTTCTAATTCCCTGGGTTATGGTCCATTATTAATCCAGAACACATTTGATTATAGGCCTCACTGTTGACAAGAAGCTGGTTGAAGTCACAAGAAACTCAAGGCAATCCCTCACCTAGCTGAACCCACTTTTTGACAGGCTGTTTTTGTCCAACAGACCAGGGGCCTCATTTATAAAAGAGTGCGTAGGATTCATACTAAAACTGTACGTACGTACAAAATCCGGAAATGGCGTACGCAAAAGATAATTCCGATTTATAAAACCGTGCGCACGTACAACTGAACGCAATGTTCGCTTTAAAAATCACAGTCCACTTGGAAACGTTCGTACGTGGATCTGCCTCCAAATCCGCCCTCCACACGCCCACTTTCAACCATAAATGGTCAACGCAAAGCACAGCGTGAATATTAAATGATGCTGCTGACCAATGGGTTTCCACCGTGAGTCCTGACGGAGTCACGGCATCAAGCGATGTGAAGAGGAAGTGAAACTTTCTGACACTGACAGCGAGGTGTTTGTTAGAGAGGTGGAGGTGAAGAGCGACTTTATGGGACAGCACCGATGTCACTAATAAAGGAAATACACTGATACTCTGCTGCTGCTGCTGTGGATAACACGCTGTGTGAGATCAGAGATCGCTGAACCCTCACTTCCTCCTCGTCCTCCCATTCACATGCACACATCGAGCAGTTCCCCGCACCGGTGTCACGGCAGTATTTATTTATTTAGAGCATCGGACCGATTCCCTCACATCATTGGATCCTCACCTCCTCTGGGATATTATTTGGAAAGTTTCTTCATTTCTTATAAGTAATCTCCAGTGCGCTCTGTGCTCTCTGCTCTGGGTGCTCTGTGCGCTCTGTGGCTCAGTCCCGTTCACTGCAGCGATCTGATGATACACGCACAGTGTTAGAAGATATTATTAAAACCTATTAATGACTCGGCTCTGTAACTCTGCCGTTAAATCGAATCTGAACCTTATTTGCTTAAAGTTGTTTTATATTTTTTTAATTAAAAGGCTCATGTGGAGCAGATACGTTGCGCGAGAAAAACTGTTGGTTTTAATGTAAATGATGAATTGGATCAATAATCTGCTGCAGTTCACCACCTCACGTCTGTGTCGCCGTTTTCCCGTCTCCCCAAAACGCTTGTACGGGAGGGTCTAAGTTTGCGTAGAAATACGCACATTTTCCCGTCAAGTTTGTTTTTATAAATCCCAACGTTGGTGTGAGAAGTGGCGTACGCACGTTTCAGGCCCGTTTTGTGCGTAGGCAACGGTTATAAATGAGGCCCCAGGAGCCTCATGTATAACCGTTGCGTACCCACAAAACGGGGCCTGAAACGTGCGTACTACACAAAACAACCTTGACGGGAAACTGTGCGAATTTCCATGCAAACTCTGACTCATGCCTACTTACATTTTGGAGTCGGGAAAATGACGATGCAGACATAAGGTGGTGAACTTAAGCCAGATTATTTATCCACTTCATCATTTAAATTTATACCAAAAGTTTTTAGTTGTGCCCGAGAGACATAACTGTTCCACACGAACCTTCAAATGAAAAAGATATAAAACAACTTCCAGCAAATAACATTCAGATTCCATTAAACAGCGTAGTTACAGAGGCGAGTTATTAATGGTTTTAATAATATCTTCTAACACTGTGCGTGTATCATCAAGCACGACTGTGTGTAAAATCGCTGAAGTGAACACGACTGTGCCATCTGGTGCACAGAGCGTACTGGAGATCACTCACAAAAATAAAGATAAACTATTCACTTTCAAACTATTTCCCAATACTTTTTTGCCTTCACCTATGAATCAAATTGTTTTTAATTTCAGGCTCCGCTCTTTCTATCATCTCCCTCTCACACATTGTATGATCAGAAGCAACAGTGTATCAAGGTATTTTCTTTATTAATGACATCACTGATGTACCATAAAATCCCTCTTCATCTCCACATCACTAACAAACAACTCAATGTCAGTTTCAGAAAGTGTTGCTTCCTCTTCTCATCGCTTGATGCAGAGATTTGCTGTGGAAACCCTTTGGTCAACAAGAGGAATCATTTTCATGAGCTGCATTGCATTGACCAAAAGGGGGCGTGTAGAGGGCGGAGTATGAGGCAGATCCAAGAACGAACACTGATTTATACAGTCCATTGCGTTTTATAACGCACGGTTTTATAAATCTGATTTGCGTACGCCATTTTTCAGCTTTTGTGCGCACGTACACATTTAGGATGAATCCCACGCAACCTTTAATGAATGAGACCAACAGGGAAAATGTCAGAATCAGCAAGTTGAAGTCACAATGACTGGATGAAGTATACACTACATACATTCCAGTATTTTATGTTTGTTATTGTTTCATATTAGCCTATAAAATGCACAGTTTATCCATTGGAAAAATGGAAAAAAGTGTTACTACACCACCAAGTGATGACCAGCACAATCCAATTCAAAACCAAAGGGGGTGGTCAACACTATGTGACATCACACAATTATGGAAGTCCTGACAGCTAGGGCACAGTTTAAATATGGCCTATGTGCATTTTTCCAAGAATAGTGTCGTATATTCAGCAAATATATTTTTAACATGGCTATAAACCAGAATGAAATGATTACTTGTATGGTGCCTAATTCTCAGACTTTTTAGGCACTATTCCAGATGGTTATGTTAGTTTTGTCCCTTCTTGGAATGATCTTTGACCTGCTAATAGATGGGTAAAAGAAGGGATGTTCTTCAACAGGTCCGTCAATTTTAGGTACGACGCATGCCCAAATTTAGTCAGAGATCCTATGGGTGATGTCACTTTATCTCTAGTTTTGGGGTACACAGCCCCCCATATAAGAAGCCTTATAAAGCATTGGCAAGGCAGATATTCCTTATTGGCTTGTGTGTTATCTCCGGGTTTCTAGAGCTCGTCCTGACCTGTATACTTCTTGTAATAGAGTTTGTTATACACTGCAAGTTCTGGTTCCGCGGTTTCCTTCCTCAAACATCGACTTCGACAACACTCTGCTGCTTGAAAGTTTTACTGTACCTATACCTGGTTTATCCTCAAATGAGACATGGAAATCTCACTCTCCAAAATATGGGACCTTTAAAATGAATCCTCCCGCTTTAATTTACTTTTAGTGATGTGGAGTTATTATTCTCAGTAAACCAGTATTTGCAGAGGTCTTGAATTATCATTCTGGCTGGTCACACTGTAAATGTCACTCGTCACAATGAATTTTCAGAGAGCTGAAATAAAGACAGTCAGGTGAAACCTTTTATCTGTTAAAGCTGCTTGTCATATATTGTTAGCGGCTGAGAAGAGAAGAACACATGCACTCGCAAGGGTATAGGGCAGGCTGGGATTAAACACACACACACACACTGGTCTTGTGTACAGTCTTATGTACACCTTGAGATGATGGTCCATCCTTTCTGCTATTAAAAAAACACTAACCAATACACTACGAAAGAAAACTACAAAATAGATTAGAGAGTACTTGCTTCTGCTTCTGTGGTTCACAAATAACGTATTGATTATTAAGTTTAAGTTTTACGAAACATAGGATACAGGGTAATGGTCTGTTTAGACGATGCAAAGTCGATTTTTGTCCCAAACACATACAAAGTCAGACATGATTTGCCACAATTCTGTGCTGAGCAGGTTGTTGTGCCTGGCTTAGGGGACACCTGAGCGAACCAGACAGAGAGACTCACTGATGCTGTAAGTGGGGCACCCGCAGATGCAATGCTACTTCTCGTAGTTGAGTTAAGTCCTGTCTTTCTTTATTGTGCATTTTTTTGTTGTTTCCTGTTTTATTTTGTACCCACCATTGTCTCTCATTTCAGAGCACTTCACTTCCTGACTTTGTCTCCTTTCCCGCTCTTTGTGATTACCTTGGATTAGTTGCACCTGTGTCTGTTATCGCTTCACACTTGTGAAGATGGTTTATTGGAACTGTCCTCGTGTGGAGTTGTTCATTTGAGTCATCAACGTGATATATCAATTCTTCAGGTGCGATTTTAACAGTCAGTTATATTTATTAACCGTAGCATGCTAGCTGACGTTAGCCTTAAAAAAGTTAACAGTTGCTTTGTTGAGCATCGTCTCTGTGACAAGGTCAGTGTGATGGTCCTTTATACATGGCCTCTTTTACACTTGGGTGTTTTATCTTGACTGTTTTCTTAATGATTTTTAATCTTTTGTTTGATTTCTATGGTTTCATTGTTTGGATGGATTGCTGAAGTGTTTTCCCTGACTGCTCCTGAACTGCACGGACACACACAAACCCCAAGCTGCAATCAGCATCAGGTGAACAAAGACCAGCAGACCAAACAAAGACAGCAGAGACTTTCAGTTCAGGCCAATGATGACAAGGGCAGTGAGCATCCCTGCTAACTGTTAGCTGCGCTGTCTTTACGTAGAAGACTATAGAGGGACCAATGGCGTGAAAGCAGAGGAACAGGAAACCACAGCTGTATCTTCACGGCAACCCTCAGCGGAATTTATGGACCAGAAGATGGGCCGCCAGCAACACAGTGAGTAAGTGTAGTCTTTATGGGGATGCAGGGGTCTTCTCATCTCTAGATGGTGTTGTTGGTGTTTTAAAATGAATTTAAATTATAGTCAAATTTATATTGGTTTTAAGCAGAACCAGGTTCAGCTGCTTGTATCTCTGTCTCTCTCAATGGCTGTTGTGGTTTTGGAAACTGCTGTCCTAATCATCCTGTTTTTAAATGTTAAATATCAAACCTGTTGGATCATTATTGTGGCAGCCTCGATGATTCTGCAGGCAGTTCAGGCGGTGTAAGCAGGGGCCCTGTAATCCCTCACACTGCCAGATGATCTGGGTTGAACATCAACTTTAGTCTGTTTGCCATTTACTCCAAAAACAGTAAAGAAGCTGAAATTGCACAACTATTTGTTTCCCATTTGGACCACATCACCACACCAATAATGTTGATATTGTCTCTGCTGCGTGTGGATTTAAAATTTTCTTCACACACATTATGTTATGGAGTACTTCGAACATGAACAGCAAGTTTTACAATAGGCCTTTTCCAGATCCTCATCACTGGCCTGCTTCTCAATGCCTCCAGTTCTACCTTAATGCAGCGAAAAGGTCAAAACCACAAAATTTCATCAAATTTGGCCAATAAAAGACAATGCGGACGACCATAGACTGCTTCTTAATTGGCAGCTCTGCAGAGCACTAATGTAATCGAGGCAAATAAGAGCCAATTTTAATGGTCCTCTTTAGACTGAGGACTTGTTCTATACTCATAATCAAATTGTCAGGGAATAATCCTTGTGACCGTGCAGCCAAATCCTTTTGAGGTTGGCAGGGACATTGGAAAGAATCCTGAAACTTTAGGTATTATCTGCTGCATTTGTCACAGTGGATTATACCTGATTATACATGTTTACTTACTGTGTAATATACGGTTTCTGTATCATGAGTAGTAAAGATGCAACAGTGTCTGATGCCAGATCTAATTTATGAGGATCAGTTGTTGAGTTTCCAAGATTCCCACTCTATATTAACTACTATAACGTGAGCACTATACAGAACTGTTTGTTTGCACATCTGTGAATTCAGCTTTAAGTAAACAGCTCAGAATTATACCTCTTAGCACTGAGGTCAGCGTCAGGGTCATAGTTACTATCTGGTTTAAATTCAAGACTGGATAAATTTCACAGAACACAAGCGCCTCTGTTTTTCTTAGAAATACAAAATGAGCAATGAGCTTTTCTCCCCACGATGTCTAACTGCGACAACAATCTTTAAATGCTTTGGGTTTCACACAAATATTTGTTGGTACTTAGCTGTGACATTTTGATGGATGGGATGTTGGGTGATTTAAATTTCTCAATGCCAAAATTAGTTATTGAATTTATTGATTTAACTGCTGTTCTTCTTAAAAGTTACATTCCACTTTTATTCAAATGGGGTCTTTGGTTGTCATCTTAGGCTGTGACCACATTGCTAATGACCTCGAGCAACCACTGATCATGTGTGGGCATGGCACTATTGCCAACATTCCTCAAAGGCAGGAAACTCATCTGCCCCTGGGAACACTGTGGAGGAAAAATCTTCAAAAGAATGAGTAGTGTAAAGACTTAGCATATCTTTGCTCCACATTTGAGCTGATGTTCATTCATGTTTGTCTAACAAATTATCTTTGCTCATAAGCAGAAGCTTGTTTCCTCTGCTGAGAAGGTTTTATTTTTGCCCCTGTCTGTTTGTTTGTCAGCAACATTACGCAAAAGCTGCCTTGCGCTTTGTATGGATTGTTGGAAGGATGAGTTATGTGTCAAAGAAGAGCACATGCAATTTGAGTGGATCCAGGAATTTATGACTTTCTCTTACATTGCAAAATAGGGCTTTTTTTATTTTAACTTTCCCTGATTTCAACAGGAATAACTTGTGGATCATGACAAAAAAAATCTGGCTGTCTTGTTTATCTTTAAAGAGGCTGTTTAGAAGGGGTATGCGCTCTGAGTGTTATTCTAGATAGGTCTGTTTTTTATAGCAGGCCAGAGAGAACAACTAGACATTTCTTGCAGAGCCCTTCAGTGTTTTCAATATTTTTTGCCATATCAATAATCCATTCTATAATGGTTAGTCAACATAAACTTTGGAACAATTTTACTTTGACCCTTTCTATTAGTTCCACACAGGTAACTAAGGCTCCTTCACCTATTCTTCTTAGCTTTAAGCTCGCTCACCATAAAACCTGCATAACACTTAGCCTGTCTCAAAAGCAGCTTGTTCAGCAGTGTCAGGGGAAGAGCGTTCATTTTATCCAAGCATATTTGTCCTTGCGACTCATCCAGTTTAGATGCATGTTTTGAGCTGTATAGCGCATCCCTTAAAATCTGATTCTTCTTTTCTTCAACAATTTATTTTTCCTGTGTACAATAAATCAAATGAAAAAGTTAAAGACATTCAGAAGGATGTCATGGTTAATACAAATATTGTTTTGGATGCCACATAAAATATCAATTGTAGATTATTAATAAGGCTGCAGGATATATCGAAAATTTCTCGTCATTGCAATATCAACGTGCACGATATATGTATCGGAAAGGATGTCGATATCTTTGGCAAATCAAAAGGAGTCTGTGGTCTCTTCGTCTGTAGCCAGGGGCTTTTTGTTTATTTATCACAAGTCATATCGCCATTGGGATATTAAACAACGTTATCGCATATCACATGTTTTCCTGATATCGTTCAGCCCTAATCATTAACATTTTTAATGTTATGTTATTTTCAATTAACACAGAAATAACAAATCAATACAATGGTACACTGTTACACAACAACATATTTCATATGTTATATAAACATAACTCAAATAGTTAAAGAGTAGTTTAACTCTCAAAGCAACCAAATGTATTGAAAGGGCTGTGCATCATTTTACCAGAACACACACACACACACACACACACACACACACACACACACACACACACACACACACACACACACACACACACACACACACACACACACACACACACACACACACAGTTCCATTGCAGCAGACCACAAAAATCTGATATAGATCCCTCTGGGAGATTTACTTTAAATTCACATTTAAAAATGGACTCATTATTGTGCCAGAGATTATCCACTAAAAAACTGTTTAGGGAAACAACTGGCAGATTACTCAAACTGAGGTACATTTAAGTACTGGTCTGCTTCCACAGACGGGAAACAATCCTGATTACCCATTATCACACTCCAGACATGTTAATTTAAATATAAAAATAATAAAACGGATTTGATGTAATGACTACAATTGCTAAATTCCCTGAATGTTGTTAGCATATCTTATAATTTCTGCGATTAAATTTGTATTTACAGTTGGCCTAATCTTCACAGCGAGGATAAGACCTCTGGGACTCTCTGTGCCGTCTGCACTTGTGAGCATGATGCGTATCTCAGTTTGACATTTTTTTTTACCATCGACACTGAGTAAGTTTGTTTGTTCAACCATTAAATATGAAAAAAACAAACAGGAACTGATCAATCGGATTGAGTTATGCGGAGCCCAAATTACATTTGACATACATGCGTTTATCTATAATGTTGTCTCCTAAGGATCAAGTTGTTAAACCACTTCCTGTTATTGATGTTGTCATGTATGCATGTATTTACATGCAATGTGTCCAGATCACGCATGTATTTATTTAAGCATGTGAGTGTTTACATGTGTGCATGCATGTCTTAAACAACAATTGGCTCTGTATTTAGAGCTTGAGTAACATTGTTTACATGTGGTAGGTCTGACTTGTACACCAGAAGTAATCAGTGGCAGCACTCGGCCATTTCAAACTTAAACGGGCCCCACTTGTTTTTTGAGGGGCCAGCTCATTTAACCCTGGAATTAAATGATGAAAGTGTGACACAGGATGTAATTACTTCAAAATGCAACACCATCACAAATCACACACAGCGCAGGAGGAGACCAGATTCTTTACAATCACAAATTTAGGGAAATAAATTTATAACAGTAGAGTTGCATGGCCATAAAAAAAATGACCACACATTAGCCAGGCTAATGGAGCAGTAAACTGTTTCGTTACAGTTACAGTCAGTTGAACTTATTGAGTCAGAACAAAGCAGCGTGTGTTCTTCTGTGGAAAGAGAAATGTGTTTGCGTGAAGTCGAAGTGAGTGTTAGCAGCTGCTGAAGAAATTACAAATACCTGCAATACTCTTACATTTGTGTTGTACTTTTTCATATTGCAAGTGCTATTTTTAGTAGGTAGAAGCCCTGAGGAATGGAATTCCAACTAGTTGGCGATTAGTTTTCTTTAACATCACACTAATCTTTTTCTTTCTGATCACAGAATAATTAGCTTGAGGCATTTTTACACAAATGTATATCAAGATCAGATGGACCACAGGGAGTATCTTCTGGAAATATTGTCACGAATGGAAAATGTTTTACCCGTGACTTTCTGTTCTTAAATGATTCACATCTAGATTCCACATATGGCAGCATCGGAATTTCTGTGGACAAGCTTTTCGGAGATTCAATCCATTTTCTGTTATGTTCAGTGGAACGAGGCAGGACTAAGTGTGCAAGAACACACAAGTAGGGAGATAAGTGCATGTATGGAATTTTATTTACACAATCAGGAGCTTACGAAGCAAATGTTCAAAACCTAAATTGGCCACAACCCGAGATTGCTGACAAGCCGGTAAGTTCAGATACAACCAAAGACCCTGAGTACAAAGGGACTGCAAGTTACTATCAGGTAGGCAGGCAGGTAAGAAAGATACAGAAACAGACCGACAAAAAGGTTAACCCAAGCGTTACTACCAAAGAGGTTGTGCGTTGATCTGGTGAAGAAGTTGGTGGTCAAGCCTATCTTTAAATACTGGGGTGTCTTGAGGAGTTGATTGCCTGATATGGGGCAAAGTGTGATGAGTCTGAGGTAAAAAGTGGTATTATTAGTTGATGTGAAGGGCCAGGGCCAGCATGCTAATCTCTTGAGTTTAGACTCAACGAAGAGCATCAGAATTAGTATTTATACTGGATGTTCCCCTTCTGTGGATGTTTTCTTCCTCTCTCCCTTTCACAGTCTGATTCTGTCAGTTTTTACCTCCACCCTCTGTGTCTCGTCTACCCTCTCATTTATAATCCTGTTTGAGCTGGTTCCTTGTCTGTGATCTGTCAGAGGACTATGGTCCTGATGTAATCGTGTCCATCAGCCATAGATTTCCCGAGAAGAGAACAGTGTGTATGTTTCTGTAGTGTACAGAAAAGAAGGAAGATCTTCAATTGTATTACTTAAATACTGCTTGCAATTAATCATTCAGACTACTGCTATACAATGTTATAGAAAAACAAATAATAAAAGCTCTTGTACACAACTAAATAAGAATTACCAAAATGTAACAAGACACAAATACTATGCATTTCATTTGACCTTTGCAGATATAATCAGATCTACTGTCATGTGTGTACAAAAACATGTTTTAACATGATTGTTCATAATAAGGGGAAGATATATAAGATATGGGGGTGTATGCTTTTTAATTCTGTTAGCTTCTTTGGGAGATTTGGAGGCTTGGCTTTGTCTCTATATAAATCACATGTCTGACTTACACGATATTGATCTTGTTCCCAAGTTCATGGTATTTGCATGAATTTCCCCAATCAGGAAGTCATTTATCTTATTATTCTGACACCAAAGAATGCACTATAAGTCCCTTAAAATGTTTTCCTTTTGTTGGACTTTTGGATATTGCTTGTTTTAACTACCTCCACTGATTTGACACTTCATGCCATACCACCATGTAAACTGTTCCTCATTGTTAATAATGATCAGCAAAGCCACTGACAATCCCGCTGGCATCAGTTGTTATAAACTGCATGGAGTTGAAAAATTCACATGATTGATGTAAATGTGTGCCTAGAAATGACATTTTCATAATTTTAGTCCAAATTGAATTCCTTAATGCATTTGTAAGTTCAAAATTGAATTCCAATAAAAAAATAATAATAATAATAATTTAATAATGTATAGACCGCCCAAGCCAAACAGTGTTTTTTTTTTTGTTTTTTTTTACACATGCTGAGCTTTTATCACATTTTGGTATAAAATGTGTTAAAACATGTGTGCTGTCTTAGATTTTATAGACACTGGAATCATTTAACCTCTCTCAGTCAATCACTCAAATCATGAGCTTTTAAAGGAACGGGCACTCAAAACATGTTACAGACATTTCATTAAGACCCCAAGGAACCATATCAACTTGTGGTAAAATGGGCATAATATGTCCCTTTTAAGTTGTTATGTTTGGACCTTTTGTATATACTTTTTGGACTTTTGATGTATTGACTCAGAATTTCAGACTTTGTGTTTCATGTTTCTATTTCTAGATTTGTGTTCTCAATCCATCCATTATCTGTAGCGCTTATACTTTGAGGAAGGCGGGGTAAGCTGGAGCCAATCACAGCTGACATATGGCAATAGGCGGTGTTCTTCTGCAAAACATCGCACACAAGCACCACAGCGGAGAGAGATCTCCAACACAGACACAGCAGATTAAAGAACATACAGTGCACCGATGCACAGGACATCTCACACGACCTCAGGGTTGTAACAAATGCCTAGCACTTTCTGTGGAGTTACCCAATCCTGTCTTGTTGGCCCATGTGAATGCATGAAATTGACCATGACGTCTCCATCATCAGCATCAGATGTTTCCATGACAGATCCAAGTCACCACTACCCTTCATCCTTATGAGTGAGGTATTTTCCTGGACCACGGTGGTGTACGAACTCCAAAACTCATTACCTGTACTGTGAGTGTGTCCAGATATCCATCTTCTCCTTCAACTGAGCCAAGTATGATGATATGTGATAGAATGATGAGTTTATCCCCTTCTGTAATCCATTGCTCATATTATACAGTCTCAAGAGATTTCATGGGTCTAAAAGTCTTTCTGCAAAGCATCCGCCCCAGAACAGTTGGGACATCTGTGCAACACTCAGCAAGGGGAGAACATGAAGCATTTACATGGCATTCCAATGAATCATGCGCACACGTTCGGAGTCGGTCCTTCAACATCCCACTGTAATACTCATTGGGCGTCCGAACAAAAAATCCACACAAGCCAATCTTATCAAGAGGATTAATGTCACTGTAAGCTACAGTTCATTCAGATTTATGAGTCTCCTGTTTTGTGGTGCGTAAAAATCCTTCTACATACTTGCAACCCTTAATCCCCTTGCGTCCTCTGACATATGCCTGGAACACTTGTCCTCCTCGTTTTACTTGCATTTTAATGTCCATCTGTGCCCTTTTCTCTCAAAAACCTTTTGGCAAAGTTTAAACTTGTGCTCACTAACTTTAAAATCGTATGCAGTCTTGGCTGTTAATCACCTTAATGGTGCGAAGCTCCTACCCAACATTTGACGTTAAGAAATGCTAAATTTGCTCTTTCAGTAAATCATTAAGCCTGTCTTCACATTTCTCGCATGGTTAGGGTGACATTTCTCCCGGAGGTGCATCAAGTGTGAGACGTAACAGTTGCTTCAATTAAAAACATTTGTTTCCCAGTTCCGGGTCTGTCTCTGTCTGATAAGACTGGCTTCATGTGAGAAGACTTTCATTAATGCTGTCCACTTTTATTTATGTATGTACACTTTGCATTCTCTCAATTTAGTATTAGTATTGCTCCAAAACTGAATTATGACTCCTGTTTCACACATCACTTTTTCAATGCTTGATGGTTAGATTTTCCCTGATAAATAAAATGGGAAAAGTGTAAAGCCAGTAACATCCAGTCTTTACATCTGGTCCAGAGTCCTTCCTTAGAATTTACGAATGAAAATATACATTTGGTCTGCACTTACAGAGCAGAAAGTAAATCTGTCCTTGACATGTATTCCTTTCCAGTATAAATACATGTATCAAATACCCCCACCAATATATACATATAAAACCAGTGCACACATCCACCAAGGCCAAACCATCTTACAAAACAGACAATCAAATTGTCTATTTTTAATATCAAAATCTAAGCATTGTTTCCCTGAGAAACTGACACAAGTGTTAATCAAATGTCAAATTTTGCAATGTTAAAGTAACTGATTAAAATAATGAATTTATCAGCCCCTCTTAGCAGATCGGCATATCTTAGCATATCTGGCTCAAGCTCCGTCACTCCACAATGTTTGGTGCAATTTGGTTCATTCCTTTTTGCCTAATCCTGCTCAAAATTAGTGGTGGTAATTTCTCCCTCCAGTTTGCACATTTTAGGTGTTTGTAATACTTTCTCAAGTAGGCTTGTTAAGCTGTCCTAGATATGATATGTCCTGATGTTGCAGTTATCAACTTGTCAGGAACTAGTGCTGCTCCTAGTCCAAAAACAGGATTGCATAGTAACAAATTACATGTAGATATGATTGCGTAATCACGTTACAGAAAATCAGTAACTGTAACCTAATCATCGCTTATTGGAATCTGCCACAGTAGTATGGTTGATAATGATGGTTATGGCTTTGCTTGTCAAGCGCAGTACTTTGCGAGATTCAGATGTTGGAGGCTGGAAATGCAAAATTATTTGTTGTATTTTGTTATACTTGAAATAACCCAAAAAGTTATTTAAAATTACATGTTTGTAATGCAATAAATTACAATACTAGGGGCAAATTATTTGTAATAAGTAACTTGACTACATTTCCATTTAATCTGCCCCAACTCTGTCCAAGCATGTCTCAGAGTGAGACACAGTCAAATGACCAACCGTTGATCTTCATCAAATCGTAGAGAATGGCAAAGCTGCTGTGAAGACGTTATACTACAGCGCCCAACCTTTCAGTCACCAGAGCAGCTAGACTGCATGGCATTCATTTTCCCCAGATCCAGATCTGGAGACAAAGTGGAAGGGCCCCTGGGGCCACGTCTAGCTAATGATTGCAGCCAAAGGTAATTGGATCGACTTAAATCCCCTCAGGCACAGTATTAGAAAATCCTAATCAATGTCACTGGTAGAGAGACAAGGGGTGCTTAGCTTTCACAACCAATTAGATTTAGCTTTGCAGCTAAGTACCAATTATTCAAAATGCAGAGAAATCCCCCTTTTCAGATAATAGTCTTTTAAGTTGTTCTCTTTCTCATGAAATTTTAGAAGACGAAGAAAGGAAGACTGTGGGAAAAAGTGGTTGTTCAAAATAAAGTATGAAGAATTCACCAAAAGTTCACTGTTAAGATTTCTATATTTGACAATGGTCTTGATTAGCACTCCACTTACAAAATACAGAGTGTTAATGTTTTACAAAAATCATTCTCAACCAACCAATATGTTTCTGCAATACTGGAGTCTGCACTTCAATCAACAGAGAATAACTGAACCATAATAAGTAACTGTAGACATTTACCATGTCTGTTAATACAGTTTGACTTAAGGCCAGTTCCTTATTCAAATGTAAATGAAAGTGTAGCTACAGCAAATCAGAACTCGATGCTGCCATTATTGATCCTTATCATGGATGATCAAACACCAGAAAATTTGACATTTTGAACATTTCCTTACACTAAAACTAATTTACATACCAGGAAAGCAACTTTGTATAGATATTTCAAGTACCAGTTAATCAATATTTTGTAATTCATACCAATGCGTTTAACAATAAACTATAAAATATGTTTTTAGAGCTTTGCTCTGTTTCTGACATCATTCTGTGAAATTGGCTCTTGCAAAGAAAACGTCTGCCAAATGACATACTGGCAGGTTCTTAGACAACATACAGCCCATGCTCTGATATCAGAAGTCTGACATCTACAGGATGTCTGCTCACAGTTTTAATCCACAAACTGAAAACTCAAAATGATTTAGCAGGGTGTTTAAGGTAATCAAACGCTGCCATCTAGTGGGTGAGAGCCATAATCGCAGGTCAGAGAAGCGAGTTATGCAACTTGGAGCCTCAAATGGAAAAGTAACATTGAGGAAACGAGGAAGGAATGGAGGTCAATTTTTGAGAACATTATGAGGCCATTATTGTGCATTAAGTGCATTCAACCAAGAGGGTACAAACTCAGAACAACAAGAATCAAGAAAGTAAAATTTTCTTCAAGAAAGTCAAACCACACTAAGATTTTGAGTACGTATTTGTGATTTTCTTTTGTAACACATTTATGAATCTGTTTACACACATTCTAAATTCAGATTTGCAGACCCATGCAAACATTCACAAAACTGATTACACGTTTGGAGATTCTTTTACACATTCACAAATCTGATTACACACAGATGGATTGAGACTCTCATTCGTCAATAGTTTTGCTACAGAAATGGCCCCATAGAAAGTGAACAATAATCGGGTCATTCGTGTAAAATAATGTTGAAGTGCAATTAGAAGGACAAATACAATGCTGGTAGACACCACGTGGCAGTTTTTCTGTTCTCAAGTTAACCTTCAGCAGATTTGGTGGTAGACGACTACCACCAAACTGCTATCTTTGACCTCAGTCTTGGTAGTGTTAGAACAAGGATCAGTGAGAGTGCTTTACAATAGTACTTTTTCACCTCACAGTGCCTTTTACGGTCCTCAGTCGTCTCCCTGTGCTGTAAACAAGCTGACCCATGTGGGCCTCATGTTTCCTGGGCCTGCCCCTCCTGCTTACATGCCTCTCCACAAGACTGAGTCATTGTGGTGGAAGAAAGGAGTGTGTCAGCCTCTGCCTGCCTGCTGCTCACTGACCCTCACTCGCACACAGCGCTGCATGAGTTCGTCAATCTAGGAAATAACCTTCTATGGTTGATGGCATCTCGTGTATCTGACCAACCAGGAACAATCTGTCTGAAGAGAATAGATGAAAAAGACGATGATTTTTATTTATTGTGGGGCAGGGCCATAAAAGCACCAAGGTGCCAAGTTAAATAGACTCTTTGCCCATGGTTCTGTCCCTCCATGAACAAAACAGACATGGACAATCTTAGAAGTGGATCATAGGCCTAACAGTCCCCTTTAATTAAATTAAACTGCACCAAATTGTACACAATCATACTTCAGTCCTCTAAACATGCATGATAAAGAGCCATTATTTTTCCTGCGATAACTGTAGAATTGTCAAAAATACTCTATCTCTCAGTGTTAAAGGGAGTGGCAACAAACACTGGATACAAGTTATTTCCTACTCACTCACAACCAATAAACTGAAGAATTTTCATACTTGCAAAGGGCAAAACTTGAAGAAACTGGTATGAGAAAATGAATGAACTAGTGCCAGTTTTGGATTCATATTTATTTTGGAAAAACGTTATTGCCTTATTCAATTGATGCATTGTACTGCCCAAGCAAATACTTTAAAAAATAAGTTAAGGTCACTTGAATTTCCTGTAGGGTTATGAAACATGTTACAGCGACGATTAGTCTGTGAAAGATTTATCATGCTAACAGAGTATGTACTTCATCATCTCCTATGAGCAAACATGTCCTAACAGATGATCAGGACTTTATGTCAGTGGATAATCATC
This sequence comes from Limanda limanda, assembly GCF_963576545.1. Lineage (NCBI taxonomy): Eukaryota > Metazoa > Chordata > Actinopteri > Pleuronectiformes > Pleuronectidae > Limanda > Limanda limanda. Next base: position 14,354,095 of record NC_083638.1, read on the forward strand.
ATTACATGGGAATTTTAATCTTTCTGTAGTCCATACATCTTTTAAGACCACATTACCCTCGAGTGTCAGGTTGGAAGTCAAGGATACACTAGTGTTTTGCCCCTGGTTTGATAAATGAAACGTCTATGTATACACACAGTGATTCCTTTCACCTCTTTCATTCTTGGTATGCACTCTGTGTCTAAAAAAGGGTTGATGTTCAGAAGCTTAATCAAATAGTGTGTTAATGTGCAGAAGCATTATTTTTATTCACTACATGAGATTGTCCTTCCAGCACCTCGGCCATGAGAGCAAATTACACTTCAGACCTTTTCGGATTATTTTCCCATGTTTTTTTTAACTTCAAATGGACATTTGTAAAACAAGGGAAAAAGCCGTCATAATCACATTAGTTTACAAAGTCTTCTCAATCCAAAAGGGGCAGAAGCAGCATGTCAGACGGCCTCAAACAGGACTCCTAATAACAGCCTTTAGACATAGCCTTTAATCAGCTGCTTTAATGGTTTGAGCGCAGCTACTGTTCCTGGAAAGAGGAGGGTCAACGTCACCCTCTGAGAGTAATGTTACTGTCATTCACTGCTGGGCCTTTCTTCACAGCTTCAACAGCTGTAAACCCTCACAAGTAAATCATATATTACACCTAACATTCACATGCTGTCACTTAAGAAAATGTTGAAAAAGTTGTGATTGATCACGAGGTCAGACCCTTTACATTCCCTTCCCTTTATTTTTTCTTCTCCAAGGTAATTTTGATTTTTTTTTCTTCAAAACTGCCACGTTATTGTGTGTGTGTGTGTGTGTGTTTTGGCAAATCTTCACACTCACAGAGGTTTGTCTGTGTGAACCTTGAACAGATGAGCTTTACTCTCCTTTCCTGTCAGTGTGACACAGACATCAGAGAGGGGGGGTCACCATGCACTCTCCCACCCTCTCGCTGTGCATGACTCAGGAAGGACAACGCAAACTCTTCAAATCACAACTCTGCACCCACAGGTCAGAGTTGTGAGGACCATTTTAAGCATAGACTCTACAGAGAGAGGGCATTTTTGGAAAGTGAGGACATTTTGACAGGTACTACTACTAACTTTTTCAATGGGCTGACTGAAGGTTGAGACTTGGTTTTAGGGCTAGAATTAGGATTAAGGTAAGGCATTTAGTTTGGAAGGTTATGGTAATATCATAGGGAATGTATTATGTCTGACTTAGATAGAAGCACACACGTGTGTGTATGTGTGTGTGTCTTTCCAGAAGCATCCCAGAGACCTCCGTGCCCGTGCTGTTCACACACACAAAGGGGCTGTCCTGTGGGTGGGGAATATGATAATATCCTTCAGAGGAAGTGAGCGCAGTGTAGTGGAATGTAGTTGCCATTAGTGGGAGTTGAGCTTGAGCGGGCTAACAGCTAGCCTGCTATGTTGAGTGTGAGCTGGGGACACAGAGGAGAGTGATGAGAACATGCCTCACTTCACTGTGGTGCCAGTGAAGGACCTCGCTCAGTCCAGCCACGACAGCCTGGAGGGGATCAACTGGGTGGATTACAGGAACACTGGGCAGGAAAACCATGATCATCATGATACTGTCAGCTCTGATGGTGAGTCCCACAACTTCACATTTCATCTCTTTACTCAGAAACTCAAAGTGTCTCACGTGGAGGTTTTGAAGCTGGAAGAATATGTCCTAAAAGTTCTAGTTCATGAGTTGAACCCAACACAGCATGGAGAGGCTTTTCTTCGCCTGAGAGAGTCCTGAACAGCTGGTTGTATGGTTACCATGGCAATCCCTCAGGGCCAGAAAGCAGTTTTCCCACGGCAGACAGGTTTGTTTTTGACAGCTCACTTTAGGTACAGCGCTTCTTTTATGGTTATGAAGGGGTTTACTTTTCCTAAGCCTTAGAAAAAGAAACTGTTGGACAGAAAGTGAAATCAATGAAAGGGGTGAGAACCGTGCACCAGGGGTGTGGGGTTGGGTAAGGGAGGGGTTCACACCACTGTTGCAACAAGAAAATGGGCCTCAAGTGGTTTCCCGCAACAAAAGATGGAGCTCTCTTTTGTGCCAGGGGTGGATTTCCTTTCACAGAAGATTGGCCGCTCAATAACACAGCAACTCCTCTGCCTGTACTTGTTTTACTGTGTCACTCTCTTGTGGCTCCACTGTATCATAGTCAGGGAAAAAAAGGGGGGGGATCAGAAAGAGGACGGAGGGCAAACGAGGAGAGGAGCGAGGAGTTTTGGAGCTGCTCAGTTGGATAATGTGAGGGCACGCAGCACTGATTTGTGTGGGCTGAGCTAGACAGCCAAGTTGGGAGTTGTTTTTATAACCAACTTGAGTTTTCTTCTCTTTTTTATTTTTTTCAGGACGTGCATACATGTAGGTGTGGTCTTCAAAAGAAGCACCCACGCTTAAGCAGGCAAACAGAAGGCTGGGCTGGGCACAAACCTACAAACTGAGAGGCCATTCATTTAAATATTTGAAACTGTCTAGCAGTATTCGCTCCCTACTACTGAATAACATCAGATAGGTCCTGAGTTCAAGGCTGAGACTCGTCTAGAGCAATTTTCAGACATAACCTCTGGGTAAAATCTGGAGAATTTAACACAAACTATTAATAAACATTGGAAACACACAAAAAGTTCAACACTTCGAACAAGAAGAAGTGTTTAAAGGAGCAGTGGCTCACATGTGGTCGGAGCAGAACTTTGGATCATGCCCCTTTAAAAGGCTTTGATGACAGAGAGAGAAAAACAGATGTCCTAAAATAACCCTGCAAGGTTTCTGGGTGAGTTTTTCCCACAGGCCTGCTGCTGCCCTCTCCCCTGTCTTCCTGCTGTCATAACTCGCTCCATCCCACCCGAGGAGCACTTCCTGTAGTCCGAGAACAACAACAACCAATACATTTAGTGGACAGTTGCAAGGATGTGTATATGTTGGACATGGTGAGATGGAGGAAGAAGCAAGTGTGCGATGAATGTGGAGAGTACACGCAGTTGGATTCCATTATGTTTCAGAGACTAAACTGGTAGTTGATGGAATGTCAGGGATGGAAATAAGGGGGGAAAGGTTGGGTGGGGAAGTAGTCCCAGTGGTAATAGTCTAAAAGTGGCTGCGTGTCGTAGATGATTTCATCATGGGAGTGGTGGGTTTGTGAGCGTGGCACATGTGTGTCTAAGAAACAACATGACATTGCTGCATGGAGGAAATGACACAGTGCAGAGTCTGTCTCAGGCTGTGAACTCAGCTCTGTTCAGCACAGGACCAGACTGAACACTGTGCTCATTGAAGGAGCTCTGCACTCCTGATGCGAGAGCAACTACCCTGAAACAACCTGCACCTTTCTGTTCATGTACTCCAACTTTTTTTCATTTTTCAGAAAGTATCCGTTGAAAGAAATGGACATTTGTGGAGTTATTTGAAAAGTATAGCAGCCTTTTTAAAGTTTTCATGATGTCTTTCATGACCGATTGTAAAATCCTACTATTTTTGTGCCATTGTCAAAGATTTTTAAAACCCTCATAAATCTAAGAGGAAAAGTGAATAACAGACCATATTTTCTCTCCTTTACTGCTATTTAAGTTCTCTTAGTCCATGCAGGCCAACCAAATGTCCACACACTAAAGAAACTAAACGTGAGTAAGATATTACTTGATGTTATCTATAATAACCCACTAATATCCAGCCCTTCATACATAGGTACGAATGTGTTCACCGAATACATTTTCACTATAATAATAATAATAAATTCATCCCTTGAACTTAATGAGATTTTATGGGTTTTAAAGCTGCATTAATTACTTTAGTGGCCGCTTGAGGGCAGTGGAACAAGCTGTAAACACAACATTGACATATTTCAGGTCCAGGGTGTATGATTCAGTGGAATCTATTGGCAGAAGTTAAGAAAACTATAATAATAACTTTATTTTTATCTACATCTGGAGCCAATCCTCTTCCATAGATTCTGTCATGTTGCACTGCCATGTTTCTACAATAGTCCAGAAGGGACAAAGTGTAAAGGCAGTAGAGGGCAACCTTTGCATGTTTATGTTAGAAGATGATACATGTTCCTACTTGCCTGGAGGAGGAGAGTGAAGCAAGGGGTTTTTAGTTGGTTGTTATATGCAACTTCACCACTATATGCCACTAAATATTACACACTGGTCCTTTAATTAAAGTTGTTACAGGGAATGTGTAAGCAAACAGTAACAATTACTTATTCCACATCCAGCTGGTTTCTTGTTAAATTGCATCTCTGCTTTGGTCTCCACCAACTTGAGAAAAACATCTGGGTCTTTAGCTGCTAAATGCTGCTTGACGATCACAAGCTCTTGTCTAACTTTGTTCGAGTGGCATTTGGTGCTGGACAGTTACCAAACAGTGGGATTATTTGAGCTGAGAACATTTGTGTGGGTTTCCTTCTACAAGGGACAACTTGATCCTGATATCAATTCACTATCATTGTTCTTCTTTTAGTGTATTGAATACAATACAGCAACAATAGAAAACCACTTAAAACATGGCTTTTGTACTGACCTTAAAACAAACAGGTGCGGAAGACCTTGTGTAATGGGTGGATGATTCTGAGAATGCGGCTGTGCGTTCTTCTCTCTAATTCAGGGCGGCCATTCCTGTCATGCTGTCTGGCATGCCACATGGATATCAGATAAACATTGTGGGGCGGCAGAAATGTAGAGGCAATGATGGGGTTGGAACGCATTCTGATAGCCATAGACAAACATACACAAACATATATACACACACACACACACACACATACACACACACACACACACACACACACACACACACATACACACAACCCTTAACTGTTCAACATTTACAGTTAGTAATTTTCTTTAAATATAATTGCAGAAGATTTGTTACACATATCCTATGATGCAGCTGTTTTGACTGTTTTATTCTGCTCATTTCCTTCCAAGTGACTTAAGGCAAACCGAGTAGCTCAGACTTAGTGGTGAAAACCTTTTGACAAAATGGACAAATCTTTTACAAAATCGTCATCAAGAATGTAAGAGAAAATATTGGTGTCGAGACTGTTGGCAAATTGTAGCATTTTTAATGTTATAATTTTGTGTTACTTCGGCCAGTGTCCACTATGTATCAGATTGTTATAATAGAATAAGTAACATCAACAGTAGCAGTGTGCTACATTTATTACATTTTGAAGTTGAAAAAACTGTTTAGGGTATAAATGTATTATGCTTGTTCTTTGGACATGACAGGTTCCTGCTGGCACTTCGATACAGCACAGTCTATTAGTTGAACGAGAACTGAAGTTACTAAAGAATATATATATATTGTGCATTTTTGTATGCTGTTCATGATAACATGCATAGAAAAGGCACACATTTAATTAGCTTTATTGTCAATGCACACATTTGTACAACAAAATTTGTTGTGCAGCACCTAATTTCCCAGCACCCGTTTCTGCACATACATCTGTTCACATTCATTCATTACATCTGTACCATACACTGTAGGGTACACCTTGTAACTACATGTAACTTTCACACAAATCAGCTTGTCTGCTTGTCTATACAGCTTAAGGCCTTCACCTTAGTGCATTAAACTGTTTTTGCAGATAAGTCCTCCAGTTCAGACACCACACTTTGGGTTCAGTCAGTCATTAGTGTTACACTCTTTGACATCCCCATTTAGTTAATTTGTGTTTTTCTGAAAGTCTGTTGCACGATCACCTCTTTCCGCCCACCTTCACCCCCTGAGGTAATCAGACTGAGCTGCCGTCCTTTTCTCATCATTAGCGCACATCAAAGCTAATATGTTTTGCTGCACGGCTCAGCAGGTTAGCATCTCTCTGCGCCGTGCTGATTCCTCCCTGCATGAAACACGACCATTACAGCTAACGCAGGCCTATTGCTGCAACTGAATTAAACTGCTCCTTGCCATAGGCTAGGGAGGAGCAGAGGATATATACATATAGTCTCTTTCACTGTCTCTATCTCTTACTCATACACACACACTCACACAAAGCGACTGTTTGTGCAGCTATCCTTATTTGCGTTGACTTACATTAATTGCGGACAGCCTCACTAATTTATACCTAACCTTAACCTAACCACAATTCATATCTTACCACTCTTCCTACTTTATCTAAACCATTCAACACACCCTCACCTTAATCTTACTGAATTATTTCATGGAAAAATTGCTTTTTTTCCCCAAACGAGTGACGAGTCCCCATAATGTAAGGATGTAAACACAATAAGGTCCTCACAACATGAGAAATACCAAGACCACACAAACACACACATATACACAAACACACACAGAGATGCACACACCACATCCAGACACCAGCAGCATTCACTCCAACATTCCTGTCGACTAACTGCACAGCAGAGAGAGCTAAGCCGCACAACTTCTCTGCCTCAGTATTAACTCTTAAATATTTATTAAAGAGGAAGTTTAGCAAAGAGGCTTTCTCAAACCCTGACCACTTAATGGACAGCGATATTGTTTTCCATCTCTAATCGGCTTTGAAAAGTGCAGACACATTAGGGTCCAGTTTCTTTTTCTTGTGAACATTTGGTGTTTTAGATGTTCATTTGGAAACTCTTGAATGCTCCAAACATCTTAACCAAGTACTCTACAATCTTTACCATGTGAACTCTGTGACCTGTTTGGTGAAAGGTCCTGACGACTCGCTGCAGGAGCTGCTTTCTGGAAGTTGTTTGTTGGACCTATGACACATCATGAGTCATATTGATTTAGTCTTTGTAGCTTTGACCTGAGAAATTTGTTTTTGTTCTGAAGTCGTGAGCTTTGCACTTTCAATAGACTCGACAGCCCAGCATCTTCACAGGGAATTGATCCATTTAGAAACACATATATCCTAACAACTAACACACACGGGCAATAAGTAGGAACATTTGCTGTGGGGCTTTGTTTCATTTTATGTTGGACCAAGGCTATAATTTAAATGCAGTAGACAAACCTATGATAGTTTGCTGTATTTATAGTGTGGGATTGTTTACCTGCGAAACAGAAACAAGAAGGCCCCCGGCCCCCAAATCTTGTGTATTCACATCCACAATCTGGTTAGATTACTATTCTCTCGGCATCACATGCTCTTCTTTTCTTGACTGTTCTGGCCACAGGACCCCACTGAGACCCCCCATGAAGATCACCTGACGGCCTAACTGAAAATAACATTCACTTTACAAGAGTGAGTTGTTTTGAATGAAACTCAGATTTACCTAAAGAAACCTAAACCAAAACCTATGCCATGATGATGAGTTCAAATATACTGTATACTAAATTCGTACATGCTCATTCCCACACTCATGTAGGTAAAGTCTGCAGAAAGTAAAAGTTGGACACACCCTCCTGTAAATGTTCGTGTGACATCAGACACCGTCTTTGATCTTGTGGCTGTTCTGGTGCGGGCACGCAGGTGAAATGTTGGGACACGTCGCTGCAAAGCCTCGCTGCTGTTCTGTGCTCCCAGCACGACTCTTGCCTGCCTCCATAACAGGCCGGCTTATCTTCCATCTTTTTAATTAGACATTTAATGCGAGGTTATTAACAGCAGACCCCCACCGTCTCCTCAGCCCACTCTGAAGTGAAGTTTATTAGTTTCAAAGCTAAGTTAGAAACAAAACTGGGTTTGAGGCAGCAGTGATTGAGTTATAGTTCCTGTCAGCTGTCAGCAGAGAGTTTCTCACAACATCCATCTGAATAGAATAGATACATAAAGGTCTCTATAAATCAGGGCCTCTGTCTCCTCTTCGGTTGTCTCCCTTCATTGTTGCTTCAAATACAGATGTTGCATTTGTATCCCGCTCCACTGATGGCAAAGTGACTGCAGAGAACAGTGTTGACATAATTTATCTTACCCCGGACATCGCTAATCTCCAGCTGTGTTATTTTTAAGGGGTTGGAAAGACACATAATCAGTTTAGCCTCTGAGTTCAAACTGATGGATTGATTGAAGGATTTAAAGCATATCTTTAACTTGATACCCTTTGATTTTGAGCTTTTTGCATCCTGTCAGTTAATAAAGAAATTAAACATCATCATGTTACCTACCATCATTCAAAAGTTAATATAATTGTTTTGCTTAAAGCTACAATTTGTCAGTGAAATATCCAGATATTTCCAGACTAAACATCCAGACTGCACTGTGAAGGAGTAAAGACACTGCACCTCTGTGAGATAACACCAACCGAAGGCTCTGATTGTGTTTGTGTGTTTGTTGGTATGTGTGCGTGTGTGTGTGTGTGTGTAAATTAGCAATGCACCCTCCACTCTCCACCCCCATCACCACACCATGTGTTAGATCAGGCCCCTGAATGAGTGCTCACCCTGGCAGACCGGGTGTCCTGGATAGTAATCGACAGTTTGACCAGGCTGGAGCACAGAGTTGCTCTGTTGTAGTCGGCACACAGAGCCCACTGTAGCTATGCTGACCCACAGTGATACCTGCTGCAGCGAGACACACAGCACAGGTGAGTGAGGACAGATGCTCCACCAAGTCACTGACAGCAAATGGATTTATTTTCACCACATTTGAGAATATGTTTCTGCTTCATGCCCAATCGGTAAATTGGCAGAGTTTTTTGTTGCAGGATTAATTTGGCTTTTTCAGACGCCACTGTTGAAGTTAACATGCTCCAATAAACCAAAGCTAGGTCATTGCAAGGTAATTGGGTTTGTGCGTGGCTGTGAATGTGTGTTATAAGGTTTGCGTGCAATAATTTCACCAGGCACTGTTCTCAACTCAGCTTGATTGATCCCTTTCTTTCAAGGCAGAAGTTAATGGGAGTAAAATCTAATTATATGTTTGTTTATCACCTGAACTTTGCTTTCGTTTGTTTTTGGCCTTTCACTGCAGCTTTGCTGTGTGTTAATTTATGATTAATAGTGACAATTAAAAGCTGATTGAACTGGACTTGTACTAGAAAATTGTATTGTCCCTGTCGACTTTGTTTTTATCAATTACTGTACAAATGTGCTGCTTTTCTCCTAATTGCGATTTGATCATAGTAAAGCTGCAGGTTTGGTTTGATTACTTAGATCTTTGTTTATCGTGACGTTTAAATTAAGTGGATTTTTCTCTTTTTTTTAAAAATCCAGTCATCATTTTTCATTTGTCTGTGATTTAACTTTATTTTTTACTGCAAATCGTTCACACTGATTGGGGCCATGTTTATCTTGTTGAATATCACTGACTGTTCATCAGTAGTGTCAACTTAAAGAGGAAACGGTCATTTATTTGGAACAGGATTTTACTAAATACTACATGTGAAAGACCTGCAGTGATTGTGGATGAAATTGTTGACTTTTTAGCTAAATCGTTATCAGTTCATAGTTGTTGCTATTTTAAGAGAAGTTTTATTCTAAAAGTATTACCTATTTAAAAGACATACATAAATGAAGTCAGCCTGTTTCCTGTTGAGAGGTGGCATGTTGGGACAGTTCTTACTGTCACCTCTGACTCAAATCTTCCCCCTATGTTATCAACAGGCATCCCCAATGTCTTAAAGAGCCATGTCTGTCTGCTTTATTGGCTAGGAAATAACTATTTGTTTCGCCCTATAGCTCAAATTGTTATTTTGCTTTTGTTTGTTTTTCTTACTCTTAAGTATTTTATTCCTCTGTGCAACAGGACATGGGAGTCATAAAGAAGACAGTCCATTCCTCAACGATGCCGCAAGCAAGAAGAATGACTTCTACGACAGGAACCTGGCCTTGTTTGAGGTTCGTTAGTTTTACTTTCCAATATTTCTGTCTGAAGGCTGACCAATACAAAACTCATTAATATAACTTGTGTCCTTCTTGTGTCTCAGGAAGAGCTGGACATCCGGCCGAAGGTTTCCTCCCTCCTCAGCCGCTTGGTCAACTACACCAACATCACCCAGGGAGCCAAGGAGCATGAGGAGGAGGAGAGCACTGAGGCCTCACGTAGGAAGACCCCCAAGGTCAGGAGTCAGGCAACAGCAGAGGAACACTATGAGACTGTTTTTCTTCAGTTTTAGTAACTTTATCCTCCTCCTCCAGCCCTCTCCCTGCCTGCCCATCCAATTTCTAGTTTTCTATTAGAACTTGTTGACAGATTGCTTTTGCCTTTTCACCCTCTGCAGTCACGCTGTTCCCATTTAAGAGCTGGATTCATGCAAAGGGCTGATAACACGATTGAATGACCTTTTAAAAAGTACATCAATCAATGCTAATGGTCGATACACTTGTTTCCGGAAATGTCATGCTCAATACTCTCTCTCTCTCTCTCTCTCTACCCCTCCCCCTCTCTACCCCTCCCCCTCTCTCTTTCTATCAGTCCCCCAACATGGGCACCATGATGGGAGTCTACCTGCCGTGTCTCCAGAACATCTTCGGTGTCATTCTCTTTCTCCGGCTGACGTGGATCGTCGGGATGGCTGGCATCATGCAGTCCCTCCTGATTGTTCTCATGTGCTGCTCCTGTGTTAGTATGCGAATACATGCTGTACACAAACACACACACACACACACACGCACACACACACACACACACACACACACACACACCCACACACGTTCCACCACCAACAATGTGGGACACAAGCCAGCTTTTATTGCCAAATCAGTCGATAGAATCCACATCGTTTCCCAAGCAGCAGCAGTGACTCTATTTAGGGCAAAATAATGTGGCTTTGACTTGTGTGTTTTTTTTACCCAGTGTGCTCTCATCACCTAGAGCTACTTATGCTAAATGTGTCCTTTAGTTAGAAGCTGGGCTTGGCCACATCTTGAACATCGGAAGTTAACGTTACACCCACAAGTTGCGATGACGTCTGCATGTGTGTCATTTTCCAAACTTCTTACATTTTCCTCTTTTCTCCACAGACTATGCTCACAGCCATATCAATGAGTGCCATTGCTACTAATGGTGTGGTTCCAGGTAATTATTAGGACCTGCTCTGTATTAACCCCTTCATCTTACATATGCTTACATATCCTTTTTTTTTTTTAAATGCAGCAGTAAGCTGTACACATGTAGACAAAAACTACACAAGGCTTTTTCAGTTTAACTATATTACTTCACAACACTTAGTTGCTGTGCCGCCGACAGGGCCAACCTGCGTGTAATATGGATAACAAGAGTAGTTAGAATCCTGGTAAGTGGGAAAAGAACAAAAAAGAAAGCTAGGCAGAAATTAGGAAAAAGGTTTCAAAACGAAAAAGTTATTATGTTACAATTATCATGTACCTATTTTATTATTACCACAAGTAATATACAATTTTCTGCTAAAATAAGATGTTTATGTTTCTATTCCACATTCTTCCACTTGGGGGCAGTAGAAAGTCACTACTGAATGTAAGGCATGCAGGGATAAACTTTACATCTTCAGTGGCTTCCTGAATGTAACAGATTGTTTTTTTTGTAGCTGGAGGAGCTTATTTCATGATATCACGTTCCCTCGGCCCAGAGTTCGGAGGAGCTGTGGGATTGTGCTTCTATCTGGGCACCACCTTTGCTTCTGCCATGTACATACTGGGTGCCATTGAAATCTTCTTGGTCAGTGTGTTAAAGTCATACTTCAGTGGGTCATTCCAGGTCACATTTGTGTGGACATATACATGCACACACATGCATTAACCTAAATCTTCGGTCTTTTTTTCTATATATAGAAATATCTGTTCCCCCAGGCGGCCATCTTTCATGCCACAGACCCCCTCGGGAATGACAGTGCCATGCTGAACAACATGCGAGTCTACGGTTCCATCTGCCTCATCCTGATGGCTGTGGTGGTTTTTGTGGGAGTCAAATATGTCAACAAGCTGGCCTCTCTTTTCCTGGCCTGTGTCATTATCTCAATTGTCTCCATCTACGCCGGGGCAATCAAATCCATGACTCATCCACCAGAATTTACGTAAGTTGCCCGGGGAGGAGTGTTCGAACAAAATGTGACGGTGAATTATTGGAAACTTAACAAAGATTTATGGTTGTGAGAGCATTCGTTTTGAAGAAGTGATTCTTTTCACATTACATCCTACATGTTTCTGTTTCATATTTGTATTATTTGTGTTATTGATAGCATTGTTTTTACTACTATTATTGTATCTTCAAATATAACTTTTCTATGCCAATCCAATTTCTGGATTGTTTATTTTTTTTAAATCAATAGCAGTATGTGTAAATTAACTATTGGTTGTGAGTCTGAAGAGGTATTTGATGATGATGATGATGATGATGATGATGATGATGATGATGATGATGATGATGATGATGATGATGATGATGATGATGATGATGATGATGATGGTGGTGGAAATAATTCGGACTAAAATAGCAACATGTCCCCGTTTCGTCCATGTCATCGCTGCAGGATTTGCATGTTAGGAAACAGGACTTTGGTGAGAGATCGCTTCGACGTGTGTGCTAAGACCGTGATGGAGGGCAACATCAGTGTGCCCAGTCAGCTGTGGCACAGGTTCTGCTTGGCCGAGAACATAAGCAGCGCTCAGTGTGACGACTACTTCATCCAGAACAATGTGACAGAGATACAGGGCATCCCTGGACTGGGCAGCGGGATTATCAGTGGTAAATAGACTTTTCATTTATCAGGGATTGAAATATTCAGCATGAAGTATACAACTCTTAATGATCCAAATATATGAGTAATGGAGCTAATTCTGCAAGCTCGTTCAGGCAGCACATTCAAGCTGTCCGATGACTTACCTCACCCTCCGCAACCCTCAATAATATACACCCTCCCAATTTGAGGTTCTATTTAAGCTGCAAAGATTTCCCATCTCTTCTTTTGCTTGTCAATGCCTCTGCTGCCCCGCGTCAGTAGCGCTGCCACAGCCCCAGCATCCACCTGTAGGGTTGAAGGTATTTGCTCATCACTCCCCATTATACTGATGTAATTATATCTGGGGAAGTGATGAATACAATGGAGCCTAGATGCCAAACTCTTAACTATCCTCTGCCGCTGCAAAAAACATTTCAAACGAGAGGTAGGATACAGTAGTGGACTACAGACTCATGGCGAGTTTGCACATATGCCACCATTTATAATATTTTTGATAATCAATAATCAATATTTTGTCTCAATGGGTTGTCTGTAACCTTTGGAAATAAAATGCTAAACTCGTATCCTGCTTCATGATAACACATATTTAGTAATCTGATGCCATTCACCTGTAATGGTGGTTTGTTTCCATTGTTTCCTGTTAGATAACATGTGGGGCAACTACCTGCAGAAAGGAGAGATCTTAGAGAAAGCCGGGCTTCAGTCAGTGGACGCCCACGGCACCATGGAAAACTTTGGCATGTATGCGTCAGCGGACATCGCTACGTCATTCACACTTCTGGTGGGGATCTTCTTCCCGTCTGCCACAGGTATAACGACAACGTTATTACTTACAAAACAGTTTATGTAAGTATTATTGTTGTAACAGGATAACGATGACTGAAAACAACAATTCAGTCCGTGTTTGTGTATATTCTGTTAGTTTTTTATAGCATTTTAGTTTTGTGACATACACTAATATCATTTTCAATTGATTTGTTCTTAACAGCAGGGAGAATATATAAGATAATTTGGTCAACGTTTTATAACTGAGTGAAACGTGGAGTTAATCCCAGTGTCCAGTCATGAAGCGAGAAAAATGTAAATCTATTTTACTCAGTTTGACGTGATAAAGTTGTAAACCCGTCTATTGGTTTATGCATTGTGATAAACCCATAAAAGGACATTTTTACATAAGGTAATAAAAACAAAGTGAAATTGGTGTGCAGGTGCAAAGAAATGGACCTCACCCTGATCCAGCCAGCAGGGGGCATCATTTAACAGTTTTTACCATGTCCTTTGTTTCTGTCTCTATTCTCTTGTAGGTATCATGGCAGGCTCCAACAGATCCGGGGATCTGCGAGATGCTCAGAAGTCCATCCCTGTGGGGACTATTTTAGCCATAACCACAACATCACTTGTTTGTATCCTTATTTCAGTGAGCACAATAAGACAAAGAGCAGAAAACTGATTTGAGTTCTTCTTTATGACATTTACGGCTCCTTGACCTCTTGTATTCAGATTTTAGTTCTGTTGTCCTGTTTGGGTCGTGTATAGAGGGAGTAGTTCTAAGGGACAAGTAAGTTAATTTGTGTCCTGATGTAGTTAACAAGTATTATCAGGCCACTTTTTGTGAGTAGTCAAATTTAACAATGTTAAAATGAATCCTTGCAGATTTGGGGACGCTGTGAGAAAAAACCTGGTGGTGGGGACCCTCTCTTGGCCGTCTCCATGGGTTATTGTGATCGGCTCCTTCTTCTCCACTGTCGGCGCCGGCCTGCAGTCCCTCACTGGAGCCCCCCGCCTTCTACAGGCTATCGCCAAGGACAACATCATTCCTTTCCTCAGGGTGGGAAGACACTGTGAAATGTGTGATCAACAGCGTGCATTGTTATTTCCAAAATAGACAATGATTTGGATATGTTAGCATAATATCTATGCAGCTTGTCTTACTGGGAAATATAATTAGCATGTGCAGATGTATTTGAATATATTTCAAAAAGGTGATTTGCATAGCAGCATGTAAATAATGTTGAATGATTTGTTCCAGGTCTTTGGTCATGGGAAGGGCAATGGAGAGCCAACATGGGCCCTGCTGCTGACTGGGCTCATAGCAGAGCTGGGTATCCTCATCGCCTCGCTGGATATGGTGGCTCCGATTCTTTCCATGTAAGCTCACAAACATGCACACAGGTCAAATGTCCCCTGTAGAAAGTGTAATTTTGATGATATGAATATAAATGTTTATATACCCTCTTTGTGTTTATTCAACAGGTTCTTCCTGATGTGCTATCTCTTTGTGAACTTAGCCTGTGCAGTGCAGACTCTGTTACGCACCCCAAACTGGAGGCCAAGGTTTAAATATTACCACTGGTCAGTGCAGGTCTATCTCCGCCATACCTATATTCTGCAGGGCTATCAGGAATTCAAATGACCAACTTGTATGTTACAATTACCTTCATGAAACAAATGCCTAGTGTGTACATGTAAATAATGTTACTGCTCTGGGTTTGCACACAGGTAATGATCAGGTTTATGTGACCCACAGGGCTCTGTCCTTCCTTGGCATGAGCATGTGTCTGGCTCTAATGTTCATCTCCTCCTGGTACTACGCCATTGTGGCCATGGGCATCGCTGGGATGATCTACAAATACATTGAGTACCAGGGGTATGTGACTTTAACTTACAGTGGATTCTGATATGTTAGAGGACATTGGAGTTTCTGGAGAGATACTGGTCGAGAAAAGATCACTTTCAGTTAATGTCTCACACACATCGGTGTCACTTCCTGTCTCTCTCACTGACAAACAATAACAGAGCAGAGAAGGAGTGGGGCGATGGTATCAGAGGACTGTCCCTTAGTGCCGCACGCTACGCCCTGCTGAGGCTGGAGGCCGGACCCCCGCACACCAAGAACTGGAGGTACGGCTTCACCTCCGGGAGATGCTCCGAATGTCACAAACATTTTTGAGGAACCAAGTGGCATGTGGGGATGTAGGAGGTGTTTTCACATACGTGTGTTCAGTTCAGTCACAAGAGGAATCATTGACATTGTTTTATGACTGTAATGTCAGTTTCATTCGGCCCTCCAGAATCCATCTATTAAGTCCATACTGACACACACCAAATAACTTTCATCTGGTAGTGTGCATACAAAACATTTAAAACATTTTTTGGGGAGTAAGTGCCAAAGGAATTGTTTCCTCATTTGTTAATTATCATCGTGTTTGCTGGGCAGCTCCAGTAGCATGCCAACTTTGCACCACTATATCGCAGTATAATAAACAAAAACTTGAGTCGTTCAGAGATAAAAAGGCATCTAGAAGTCCAGGATGAAACTGGAATAAACTTACACATTAAGTGCACGTATTTGAACATGTTGTTGAATATGTCACTTAAATGTGATAGAAGCAGTAGCATGTGACCAACATGCGTGGAGATTTCGTCTTTTAAATCAAGATTTTGTTTTGTTCTTTTGTTTTGTTTTTTCATTGACCCCTGAAGGTAGTTTACAAAAAATAGCAGAATGTAAGTATTTCCAGAAAAATAAATGTGTACACATTCATTACATATATGTATTCGATATTGTTAACTGATAACACTAGCAGTAACCAATAGGTATATGTAATGAATGTTTAAAGAAACAGAGAGAAACTCATCATTTCATCAGTTCCTCAATTGACAGTGACTTTATTTTGTTTGTCTTTTTTTGATAGCAGAATATATTTGCAGCTATGCTTCCAGCAAAGCATCAAATAAAATATACACAATTATTTGTATTTGGACTAAATTCTTTGCAAACATTTAATTGACCTGGGACTTTGTCTCATGTTTACTGTCTGTGACTCACTCCTCACTCCTCTGCAGACCACAGCTGTTAGTGCTGCTGAAGCTGGATGAGGACCTCCATGTAAAATACCCCCGACTGCTCACCTTCGCCTCGCAGCTGAAGGCCGGAAAGGGTCTGACCATTGTGGGCTCTGTTGTCCAGGGAAACTTCCTGGACAGTTATGGGGAGATGCAGGCTGCTGAACAGGTAAAAACTAGAGAGGGGTGTTTTGCATGTTTTCAGCTCTCCTGCTTATTAAAAGATGCAGTCATCTGCTATTCACTGGGAGACAAGTGTCACTTTAATTAGATTTAACAAAGATGGTATAGAGTACTGAGTACAGAGTTTGATGTTAGACATTAAAAAGCATTACGTGTATATTCTTCATAACTGTTAAATATGTCAGCCTACGTCTTGTTTCGATCAGTCTAACCTCCTTTTTTGGCCAGGCTATAAAGAATATGATGGATATTGAACGGGTCAAGGGTTTCTGCCAAGTTGTGGTGGCATCCAAGGTGCGTGAGGGCATCGTGCACCTGATCCAGTCCTGTGGTCTTGGAGGCATGATGCACAACACTGTGGTGATGGGCTGGCCCTACCGCTGGAGGCAGAGTGAGGACCCTCGAGCCTGGAAAACCTTTATCAGTAAGTCTCACTGAAATACCACTGACACGACGGAGTACTTGAATGACAAAATCTGCATTTGCAATATGGCCCTTTTTTCAAGCTCCTGCTCGATAATTACATTCCCCAAATTAATCTCTGCAACTTATGTCTTAGGTCTATATGAATAATCTTGGTAATCCATTTAGAGGTAACACTCGTAAGACTTCTGCAGAGGTGTAAGCATCACTATAGTTGTAACAAGGTCGAAGTAAATAAAGATGGAACATAACATAAATGAAAGATTGTATTTCTGCCCAAAACAGGTTTACAAGAGTAAATATCCCCTATGCATTCATACAGTTTTAGCCCAAAGCACAACATCCGAACATTATGTGTGCCACATTATATGTTTTAAAGTAAACCAGAGCAGAGCTTTAGAGGTTTTAGTAGAGACATGTTTAGGAGTAATCTCCAAATTGACCATTTGGCCACATTTGAGGTATCTCACTATAAAACCTAATAGAAAATGCATTAATTACATTTAAATACAACTATTTGTTTTCTCAAAGAACCCACTGTAGAAGCTCTCTGATGAGCACTGTGCACTAAGCTGACCACCATCAAAATCAAGCTCTGACTGCACAATGTTTATATGATAATGTTTCAGGAACCTCAATATTCTAAACTTGTAGTCAAAATCACCATGGGACTGAAATTCATCATGAAAATATACTTTCTGGATGGTAAAACACATTGTGTACCAACACTAACCTCCTGAAAGCACATACATAGTATACTAACATTTTGGGTACTCACTTAAGAATTTGATCTGAGACGCAGCTTAAGTTTTCATGTATATGTTCCAGTTTATAAAAACAATACTCCTGTCTCTGCCATGTTCCTCTCTATGTAGACACAGTCCGCTGCACCACAGCTGCCCACCTTGCTCTGATGGTGCCCAAAAACGTCTCTTTCTACCCGAGCAACCATGAGCGCTTCACGGACGGCAACATTGACGTGTGGTGGATCGTCCATGATGGCGGGATGCTAATGCTGCTGCCTTTCCTGCTAAAACAGCACAAAGTGAGATGACAGTGTTTCCTGTCTATTTTTGAGTTTTCCCAATAAAGTACTTCAGAAGTTGTGAATAATCTATTTCTAACAAGTGTTTTGTTAAATGTTTGCTTGTTAAAGCATTTAAGCATTTGTTGATTTTTATTTAAGATATAAACTGTGAATTTCAATTTATAAACTCCGATACTTTTTGAACAGTCTTGTCATTTTGAGCTTTCCATTGTGAAGAAATCTGCTTTTTTAGACGTATATTCTGCAGTAAGTGATGTATGCAATACTGCACATCATACCAATGTGGTTTGATTTTTATTTTAGGTGTGGAGGAAATGCATGATGCGCATCTTCACTGTGGCTCAGATGGACGACAACAGTATCCAGATGAAAAAAGATCTGGCCACGTTCCTTTACCAGCTGAGAATAGAGGCTGAGGTGGAGGTGGTGGAGATGGTGAGGGCTCCTCTTACATACCTGTTCTCATTTCAGTAAAAGGGAAAATTCCTTTTTGCTTCTTTATGACTAGTTTTAACTTGGTTATAAGAATTCCAACTAAAACCAGAAGTCGATTGAAAGACAAATTTTAGTTTGTTATTGTTCACAGGATGCTAGAAATGTGCTTGTTTCAACTGAAAAATCATTGGTGTTCAAATATTTGAACCTGAATTTGTGTACTGGTAGTGCAACACTATCCATGTAAACAATATGTTTCAGTTGTATTAACCACTGAAATGATGATTTCAGCACGACAGTGACATCTCAGCGTACACGTACGAGCGAACGTTGATGATGGAGCAGAGGTCCCAGATGTTGAGGCAGATGAGGTTGTCCAGTGCAGAGAGACAAAGAGAGGTGGGATTTATTTGTAGTCTTATCTTGTTTTTTTTTTGTAATTTGTGAATGTTACCTGCTTAGCATTAACTATATTATTGATATTAGAGTTGGTTACATATAATGTATTGACAACCAATCTACATAATACTCCCATTAACCCCTGCAGGCCCAGCTGATTAAAGACAGACACTCTCTAGTGCGAATGGGAAGTCTGTACTCAGATGAGGAGGAGGAGGTGGTGGAGGCTCCTCCAGAGAAGGTTCAGATGACGTGGACGAAGGAGAAGTGTGAAGCTGAGAGGAGAAACAGGAACAACGCCCCTGAGAACTTCAGAGAACTCATGAGCCTCAAGCCGTGAGTTGCTGAACCTCGGCTCATTTTTCCATCACTTGTTGCATGTTTTTTCTCAATTCAACAAAGTGAGAGCTGGTTTAGACATAATGCAAAAAAGTTTACTCCGTCTCTCCCTCTTTCTGCACTCCAGGGATCAGTCCAATGTGCGACGAATGCACACAGCTGTAAAGCTCAATGAGGTGATAGTCAACAGGTCCCATGATGCTCGATTAGTGCTGCTCAACATGCCGGGGCCGCCACGAGACACGGACGGAGATGAGAACTGTATCCTTTGCCAATATGATACAACTAAAATCAAATGGTCTGCATTTATATAATGCTTTTCTAGTCTTGATGACAATTCAAAGCTCTTTTCAGATCAGTTTTGATATCCAATCATTCACACATTATTCATAAATGATTCAGTCACTAGTAGGACAGCTTACAGGGGCAGGTTGGGTTCAGTATCTTGCCCAAGGACACTTCAGCAGGTGGAATTGGGGAGACTCGGATCAAACTGCCGACCTCCTGGTTAGTGGAATACCCTTTTGAGCTCCTGAGCCACAATCGCCCAAGGGTCGTGCGCAGTTTTGTTAAAGATGATGAGCTACAGTAGACGATAGTTTGTTTGGGTTTTACTTCCTTAACTGCTTCCTCAGATATGGAGTTTTTGGAGGTGTTGACCGAAGGCTTAGAGAGAGTGCTGCTGGTGAGAGGCGGAGGTCGGGAGGTCATCACTATCTACTCATGAGCAACTAGGAACGGCTGCACAGGGGGCGCAGACTCATCACAATACATCCCCCATCTGGACGCAAGGCAGTACACGCACAGCTGTCAGACAGATGTTGGTAGATGCATCGATTTGACTTTTTTTATCTGAAGTATGGACTTCTGAGTACAAAAGAAGTTTATTCTATTCTTGTAGAATATTGGGGCACATCAGTGTCCGTATCTGTCCAATATGTTCACAGCTTCGCTGTCTTTTCATTAAATCAGTATTTGTGTGAGACTGTTAAACGTTAAAGTTACGATTTTCCTATTTAGAGGTAAAAAATACGTCTTTATATGTGAAAATGAACCGATGTGATGATTTGGCAGACAACATAATCCAAGTAAAATAGAGTACACTTTCTTAAACACCTGTTTAAATAGTATTTTAGATTTGTATTTTTTAAACAGCCTCTTGATTATTTTGGAAGCACATTTGTATTTATTTATTTATTTTTTATATAACTCCCCACTGAGGTAAAAGAAAATATTACTCTAAATACAAATAACATAATTCTCGACGTCGCTTATTTTGTGTTGGTGGCACAAAGTCCAGTTTGTAAAAGTGGATGGCAGAGATCATAAGCAAGTTTTAATAGAGTTATAATTTATGACTTTTGTTCGAATATTTGTCCAAGGAATGTTTTTGTTACTGTTACATTTTAACTTCTTCTGCTGTACCTCTAAAACTTATCTGCACATTTCAAAGAAGGCAACATTTAAAGTTATAGTCTTTTAGATTATCATGAAGTCAAATCCATTTCTATACAATTTATGATAGTTTTCTGCAATTGCCACAATGTTTTCTAATGCTGTCAATACCTATCTGTGTAGGCTCAGCAGAGTTTTCTAATCATCTATCTACACTTTCTCTACAAAGTTAGTTTGTGGGGTTGTTCAGTAAACAGATGTACCAGTTTCTATTCTGTTGTAGCAGTATGTCTGACAAAGTACCAGCTTCAGCACCATTGCATGTAGTATTACATTTACATTTTATGTTACTATACTATCCATTGGTGTCACCTTATCAACCAGCACTGAAATCTGAAGGATTACAACTCTTAAGAAATTATGTTGTCAGATACATAAGATTATCAGACCACATGTTTGTGTTTTCATGTCTTTTTATAGGAAGTATGATCAGTATTCCGGACCAGCATTCAGAGTGAAAACTGTTTCAATCCAATAAACTGTGCAGGCCATAGACTGTATTTCAATATGGACCACGCGTCTCCACTTTCTCCCACTATCCAGAAATGAAGATAACATATCTTGGATTTTATGGATATACTGGCACTCAACCCATTGTGAGTTTGTTTCCGGACACAGTCATAAAATTTGACCCCATTTAATAGCATCAAATCACAAATTAAAAACTACTTTTAGTGAACATTCGGTGTCGTAAGAAAACCCTAAAATAACTGACACCATCTTGGGGGAGGGGAATGTTGACGTGTACTTTCACTTTTTTGTTTGGTCTATGGCCCATCCACTAACATATATGAGGTGGGGTTTATGACTTCCACTGCAGCCAGCCACCAGGTGGCGATCAAGAAGCTTTGGCTTCAGTCATGTCATCCATCTTTAAATAAAGTCTATGGCACAAGCCAGGGAGGGTGTTTTATGTGTAACGGATAACTCATTACAAGGTGTGCAGTTATTAAAAACATTCAATACTAACAAGAACGCTCATGGTCCTGATAATTTAAACTTTTTTCCTGAACAGTATAAGTGTAAAGCGGAATATCCCACATCACAATTCTTTGAATGACATTTACTTTATGTTGGCAGTACTTTAGAGAAGCAGAGAGTATTCAGGTTTAAAGCACAATGACACCGCAGTGACATCGCAGCTGTGTGGTTATCCGAAAGTCATGCACAGGCTGTGGACGATGATAAAATATCAAAATGAGCTCAACAAGTCTCATCAACTTTTTTTCCAGTACACTGTTTATTCTGAATCTTATAAAAGGTGGAGCATCCCACTCTTTGAGAAACTCCTCATCTAAGTTAAATATCTGGTTTTAACTATTTCTAAGTGCAATGAAAAAAGTGAGAGCAGTTGTCTGCTTGACCAAAAGATCCTCACTGAAATGCACACTGTCTTTTATGAAGGTGCATAATGTTACGCTGCCCCTGTACTGCTTTGATGAAACCTTTAATACAATACCATTACAACAATACATAATTTGTGTGATATTAATGTTATGATAATATATAATTTTCCACTTAACAGAACTGTTTACCCTCATTATTCCGAGCAAAGTGACCCCACCTCTAGTCACAGAAACGTTCACAAGCAAAGACTAAAACAACTTATGCAAACAACTTTAAACACTAAAGTTCAATCTCTGGAGTTGTCAGGTGTCATTATTTTCCTATATATCATAATTGTTCATAGAGATGGCAACAAACATTCACCAAGAAATTAAAGACATAAATTAATTTACCTCCCAGATGGAAGAAAGTGCTAATGTTTTTTATGTTGCACTGGTGGTAAGAATGATGACTGATCCATCACCTTATCTCTGCTGACCTGGGAGGTCATGTATCAGCCTCCAAATGGCTACAGAAACCTAAATGACCTCTAGTTATTCACGTCTGATGAAATGTAACGCTTTAAAAAAAAGATGCTTTGGCTGAAGTGCATTTTTTAATATCTAATCAATAAACATGCTGGAAAGCAACAGAACAGTAGCCAGGATCAGCAGATCTGCAGCTCCGTGATGGGCTCTGGAGGGGGGACTGGAGGTGGGACCAGAGGTGCGATTGAAGGTGAGATTCAAGGGAATTTGCTGAACTTTTCTAGCTAGCTTAAGGTTCAGTCTGCAGAGGTTCTGGACCCCCATAGCAGGGATCTGGGTCTAACTGGGTAGGGTGACATTTAACTGATCACGGACCTGGAGGAAAATACAGAGAGAGACAAGAGAGGGAGGTGACATTTGAAATGAGTCAACTTTTGAATTAGTCTGTGCCATAGAGAACTCAAAAAGCTATATTTTAATCTGTTGGATATGTTCATTATTATTCTGTCAGTCTCAGGAGGCAAACAAGACTACTGTTGAATCGTAAAATGTTATTTTTACCAACAGGGAGTTTTTTTAAAAGTGTGTTCTCCATCTTAAATAAAGGTGGTGGGTTAACCCTTGCCAGAAAAACTAGAATTACTGTCCTGGGTTTGTGCCTCACTGGTTTGTGACAAACTGCAGTTCCAGTCCCTGGCATAATGCATTCACAAAAATATGAGGTCACTGTGGCCTTTGAACTTGTACCACTGAAATGGAATCAGTTAATATTTTAGTCCGAGTGACAACTGGTCAAACTGTGAAGAAATTTCTTTAAAGGAAACTTGAAACATCATGTTCTAGAGACTAAAACAGTTAGGCCATTGTGATCTTGACCTTAAATTTAGATCACCAAATCTTATCAATTTATTTAATGAGTCTAAGTTTGTCCTTGAGTCCAAGTGAATGTTCGTCTCAGATGTAATAAGATTCCTTCTGGGTGTTCCTATAATATATCATTCACAAGAACATGACGTCTCCATGACCATGACCTTCGACCACAAAAATCAGTTCATCTTTAAGCCCAAATTAATGTTTTTACTAAATTTAAATTCCTCCTGGGATGTTCACAAGAACAAAAATAGGTCCTTGACCACAGAGATTTGATCAGTTCACGCTTCAGAACGACTAAATGTTTGAGCCAAATTTTAAAAAAAATCCCTCATAATGTGATCACAAGAATGGGACAGCTCGACAACCAGAAAACATGTGTGGAGGCATAATAAAATGAACCGATATCAAGTCTAATATTTCAAACAGATCCTTTACTCATTGTCTACAGCTAAACATTTGGGACATGGCACTTCTTACCCTTCATTAATGAAGGAAAAGCTTTATATTTGACAAGAGAATACAGTAAATTAATCTTCCAGCCCACCCGCTCAACCTCCCTAAAAACTCGCAGGAAATTCCTTCTAAGGACATTAGCCAAATCGTTTTCTGTCCAGTTCCCTTTGCAGTAGTTCCTGGATCAGGTGAGGATACTTGGACACATCCTCTAGCCCCTGAGGAAACCTGCAAAATAATGAAAGAAAACATTCACACATATTTATTTTGCAAAAGGCATCACTAAAAACTAATCATGCAGTTATAGGTAAATACTAATTAATAGTTACAACAATAAAAACTTTTAGCCTTTTATAATTATTTGTTTTGTGACATTGCCTTTTGGAACTGATGATGGCTGCAAGAAGGGAATCAAACAAATTCGATGTCAACCATTATATAGCAAATCTAGAGCAGCATCACTTTCTTTTTGCCTCTTCGAACTAAACCATTATTGTCTTCTACCATTTTCAGTCTGCTGATAGCTGAGACGGCCAAATTGTTGATATGAAAACAGACTAGCATGAGCATTGATCTGGTTCATGAACAACCTCTAAAACATGTTAGGAGAGTACAAGCGTACACACCGTGCTTTTTGTTTTATCGTTACCCTGCAACCAGGTTTTAGAATACCTAGAGGCACTAAAACTAAAATGACAACTTGCATGGGAGTATTTCTTACGTTGGAGCGCCTTCAAAGTCTGCCCCGAATCCGATCGACTCAGCTCCAATCAACTTCTTCATGTGATCAAAATGGTCTGTAAAACACGTAATAAATGATCAATCGACTGAGAAACTCCAAATACCAGATCTACAGTTCAAAATAGATGCCTCACCTGCCACGTGAAAGATGTTAGCCTTGTCTTTGCAGGAAACAAAATTGGTGTGGAAATTTACCATGATACACAAAGTCATTACACAAGTCATTGGATAAACTATGTTTAACAAACATTTTCACACACGAGTTCATTAGCTGTGTTGGTAGATACGATTAAGATTTTGTGTGACTTATATCTATTTTACACACTCTGTACCTATGTTCTGCAGTAATCACTGTTTAACTGTACACACACACATATGCAATCTAGAATAATGAGGAAAATGTCCCTCTCGGAACAGGGAGGGCTGCTGTTAAATAAGGGAAATGCTGTTGATCCATGTTACGTGCAGCAAGGTCAGGCAGGGTCAAAGGGCCTGTGTGTTTTCTTCCCTTCCCTGTCCCTCTCTCTTCCTCCCCTGTCTCTCTCACCCATGTGCTGTTGCTGATGGTGATGATGATGAAGATGATGATGGCTGCCTCCTGTGTAGCTGCTACCCATTACCCAACCTATTGCAGGCCTGTGCTCCAGAATCAAGGGAGCAAGCCCTCAGAGTTCAGGGTCTCTTTTTCACTATCGTTTGCTATTGCAACTGTTTGTAAGGCTTGTGGTGGGAGGTTTGTTTGGACATTAGGTAAGTCGGGGTACCTTAACACTTTTGCACACCCAGAGTCACTTGTATAGACACACTAGGGTAATTGGTTGGTGTCATACGTGTATTTTGGAGAGCTGTTTCTTAAGATAAGTTAGTTTGGCATTTTGGTTGTTTTATTTTAGGAATGGACATTAGTTTAGGTCGTATTTGAGGTCCTACCACACACTTGTAGATAAACACTTTTTGTCACTGTACCTTTTGACTTAGGCAACTATTTTGGTTGTCCTGTGTTTTTCTCAGTTTATAATAAAAGGATGTAACAATTTACATCTTATAAAATGTGAGTACACTCAGCTGTGGTGGCAGCATGGTTGGTATTGTTATCATCTTGTGAGTGTGTGTGTGTGTGTCTGTGTGTGTGTGTCCGTGTGTATGTAATTACTCATCTTGTGGGGATTTTAAGCTCCAGTGTGTAAGATTTAGGTTAAGGAACTATTGTTAGAAACTGAACATAACATAATCCAGGTGATATTTTCCCTTTTTCATCTAAATGGTATATTTTTGTTGTTTTCTTTACCCTACAATGGGCCCTTTACATTAACATCTGGAGCAGGTCCTCTCTACGGAGGCCAACCTGTATTTTACAGTAGCCCAGACTGGACAAACTAAACACATTTTGAGTTTGAAGTCAAGGAGACACAACACAAAGTGTTCTTTATTGCTGTAAGTCCGTTTGTCACGTTGATACCCAAAACTCTACAGAGAAAAATGCACTGCATGTTCTTTGTCAGGGTTAATGAAAGTATAATTAAATGAATGAAAAATAACTTAATCAGTGAGTTGATAAGCAAGGCAAACAATTACTCAGTAAATTAGTTTTCTCACCAGCTAGTGCAGAAGCCAGTCAGGAACATTGCGATGGCTGCGACAGATGAAGTAGGAGGACGAATGGCTGAAAATAACAGGAGCCTTGGTGTGGTTCAGCAAAGCCGAGGCCGTGTCCCAAGTTGTGTGGGAGATGTCCACTATCATCCCCAGGATGTTCATCTCCTCCACCACAGCCTCGGAAAAACACATCCAAAAACCACTAAATCAATCAATCCCAGTATCATGGGAAGGAACACATGCACGCGCACAGAAACACTCAGGCAGCAAGACAGCAATCAAGGAAGTCCTACAAGGAAGAGGCAACTGAAGAGGAAACACATTATAAAGCTGTCTATTCCAAAGAAGCAGTTTATAATGTGTGTTATCTCAAATAAGTACATGTGTAAGTAATTGCAAGTCTAAATTGGGTAACAGCTGTGTCTCTATTAACGTTTGCATAGCATAAGCAAACTAACAATAACAAGGTCCAGTATGTTTAGCAGAGTCCATTACTGAGGTGTCTAAGCTTAACAATGACATA